>NC_143429.1:13081111-13383222 GCF_059467195.1 Physcomitrium patens | reverse complement strand
TAGAATTGGTTCTATTGTAATAGAGGTTGTTGCAAATGGAAAAACCAATAAGATCAAATTCATAAATATCCTCCATGTGCCCCAAATGAAGCAAAATCTACTTTTTGTGAGTAAACTTGTAATAGAAGGTTTTATCATTCAATTCAATAAGAATGGATGTTTTATAAAAACTTTTTGTAAAAACATGGTTGCCAAAGGTTCAAGAGAGGGGAATTTATACTATCTCAAGTGTAAGAAGGTCATTAGAGAGGAGGTAGCTGTATTTGCTGAATTTACATCAAACCAAGATAAGTTGAATATATGGCATTGTCGCCTTGGCTATTTAAATATGAAGAGCATGGCAAAGCTTAAGTCCATAGTAAGTGGCTTAAATTTTGACAAAACAAACCAAAATATAATACAACTTGCATGTGAAGGATGCATATAAGGCAAACAACAAAGGACAACATTTCAAGGTGGTGTAGCAACATGTGCTACAAAGTTGTTGGAAATTATCCATTCAAATATATGTGGACCTATGAAGAATACAAGTATTAGAAGAGCAAGGTATTTTTTCATTTTCATTGATGATTTTTCAAAAAAAAATTGAATGTACATTCTTATAGAAAAGAATAAGTACTTTTGGAAGTTTAAGGAGTTTAAAGGACTTATTAAAAAATAACATAAGTACAAGATCAAGATATACATATGGACAATAGAGGTGAGTATATGTCTAAGAAATATGATGTTTATTTGAAAAATGAAAGAATTGCTAGATAAATAACAATTCTATATACTCCACAATAAAGTGATGTTGTTGAAAGAACAAATCAAACCATTGTAGAGATAGCAAGAAGTATGCTTTATGCTAAAAATCTTGGCTATGAATTTTGGGCAGAAGCTAAGATGAATACAATACATATAAAGAATAGGTGTCCAATAAGTGTTCTTGCATCAATAACACCACAAGAAGCTTGGAGTGGGAGATAACCTTATATTTTACATATGAAGACCTTTGAATGTATTGCATATATAAAGACACCAGATTGTATGAGGTCCAAACTTAATGCAAAAGATACAAAGTGTGTTTTCTTAGGATATTATGAAGGTACAAAGGTATATAGGCTAATGTACTTAGAAACCAAGAAGATCATCAAAAGTCATGATGTTGAGTTTTTAGAGCATAAGAGTGATTGTAACTACTTAGAGATGTGTCCAAGTGGAAGTAATGATATATTTGTGGATACATCTCTAATTCTAGTGACAAAAAAAGAAGATGAAGAAATTGAAGATAGTAAAGTTGTGAATAAAGATGAAGAAGCAAAGAAGATGAAAAAGAAGGCCTTGCAAATTCTTAGAACCAGCAATGAAGATGTTGAAAATTATGATGATGATGATGATGATGATGAAGAGTATCAATCTTTAAATGAGAAAAGACAAGCTTTAAAGGAAAAGAATCTTAAAAGTAAGCTTGGAGTACAACAAGTTGAATCTTCTTCAAATGAAAGAAGATATCCCTTAAGAAAAAAAAGACCTTGTGGCGAATGGTGGAAGAACCACATCTTTCTTCAAATAAGTAAAGAACATGCTAATATTCCTCTTTTTGCTAATTCGTTGTCTTTGTGTAATACTTTAAAGTTTCAAGATGCAATGAAGTAAGAGAAGGATATAGAAGAAGAATACCAATCTCTTATGATTAATTGTATATAAGAATTGGCATTTCTTCCAACAAATCGATCTAGTATTAGTTGTAAGTAGGTGTTCATGACTAAAAGAGATGCAATAGATATGGTGATAGAGGCATTAGGCTTGAAAGTCTTTTGACAATTAGCAAAGTGAGAGTATTGAAGATCAGCAAGATCTTAAATACTTGACATGACATAAAGTTAAATCATAGTAAGTTGCTAATAGTCAAAAGATAACAAATCGTTAAAAGATGTTACTATAATAGATATGATAGTAATGAATAGCCTCAATAGAATGTTGGATAGATGTATTCATCAAAAGATGAAAATTATTTATAAGGGCACTAGCCACCTTCTATAAGTAATGAGTGTTGGAAGAGAGAAACATCTTATTTTATACTTCAATTTATATGCAACCTTATTGATGCTAAGTATTGTAGCTTCTAACTTCTCTTTCTTCAATAATCTGTAACCTCTAGAATGCTATAGTACTTCCAAAAAGAGAGATAATCCACTCTTTGTGAAGAAAGACAAAGCTTTTAATATTATTTTATGGCAGTCTTGAGAAGCTATTAGGGACCATATACAAGACAAAGATTCAAGACCAAGAAATGGAGTTAGCTCAATATTAGAAGAATAACTGGATATAAAGCAAGAAGGTATTGGCTACACCATAAGAAGTGAATTGTCGAAATTAAGAATCCCCTCAATCTTGACTCCTATATATACTAGGTCCTAGGAAGCTTCTTGAGAAGTTTTTATGAGACTTAAGAACAAAACAAGCCTAAGATCCTTCTTCAGTAACTTCCTATATCATTTAAAGCCTCTTAGAACCTTCTAAGATTTCTTATGACCTTCTAGAACTTTTTTAGAATCTACTAGAACCTTCTAGAACCTTCTATGATCTATAAGAACCTATTAGAACCTATTAGAATCTTTTAGAACCTTCTAGAATTTTCTTAGAATATATTAGAATCTTTTAGAATCTTCTAAAACCTTCTAGAATTTTCTAGTAATTTTTTGAACCTTCTTAGTTGTATGTCCATGACAGTTAATCATTTCAAAGCTAAACTTATTACCTTTTGATTTTAATCAAGTATATGACCTTGATTATAATAAAACTTTTTTTTTAATATTTACATCCAATCCATATATTTAATTTTTTCTATTGTTATTCAACTTAACTTCTATGTTCACCAAATAAATGTCAAAATTATATTCTTAAATGAATCTCTTCAAGAAAAAATTTACAGATATATATTCCAAAAAGGATCTTTTTTCTTAGTCTTGAAGTGATATGATGCCTATAAAAAATATTTTATGAATTAAAACAATCTCTACCAAAGTAGTTCAAAATCATAAATATTTTTTTAGCAACATTTGGATATATTAATTCTACAATTGATAATAATATATATTAATTAAATTATAATAAGTATTTTTTCTTCTTAACTTCATATATTAATGATACTCTTATTCTGTATAGCAATCTTATTCTCTTTTAATTCATTAAATAACAATTCTACTTTCAATTTCTACTTTTATATTTTGAAAAAGTTCATCATATATTGAGTCTTCAAATCATGGGTAATCTATAGCATAGATGGATCTATTTCTCATAAACTCTCTATCTCCAACAAAAATTGAAAGAATTTGATTTTGCAAATATTCTGCCAATGTCTACCTCCATTGAATCTGAAGCCTATCTTTTAGCTAGCCATTACTTCCAATTTGTAAAAGATATTATTACAAGCATCACCTTTTTTTATACTAGTGATGTTGACTTCTTAATTAGGCCATAATTTACTCCTAATTTGATCTTTTGTTTGTAATTATTTTATATAATTCATACATAATTCAAAGCCGATGCACATCCAAGTATGCAACCATGCCATCTAATTTGTTTGTAGCTCTTTTGGATTGTATATAAAGTATTGTTACACCTATTCTATGTTGTATCTACTTTATGGATTATGTGACATTGATTGGACTAGCAAAATTGACAAGCATCAATTAACATCAAATTATTATTTCTTCTTCTCCAAAATTGCCATTATATGGGGTGCTTCTTACCAACAAACCATGGCCTTTTCAAGCACAAATGCCAAGTATATGGCCATAATAACTACAACATCCAAAGTTCTCTACTTATAGCACATATTCTTTTATCTTCACTAAATTCACTCACTTGACAAAACTACTTTCATCTATAGTATTGTGTAGTAACATAACTATATGATAAAAGATAAAACTATGGATTTTATTATGGAAGAATCTAATAGAAAGATATAATAATAAAATATAGATAAATGATAGAAAGATAGTAAAAACTTTTAGAGTTAATGTTACCTTTCTATAAAAAAATAAAAGACTTTTATTTGATTTGTAAGGCTATAAATAAGATAATATAAGATATATTAAAAAAATAAATCATATAAGCAACTTTAAAAGAAATTTTAAAATATTTTTAATAAAAAATTATCCTAAAATATCAAAAATTGATATTCAAAGAGCATCAATTATAAACCAAGGTCAAAATCAGATCTCAAAGCAAAAAATTGTGCATCTATGGCAATTCTAGGATTTTTTGGTTGATCAAATAATAAGATTCAAAGAAAAATAGTGAGAGATTTTTTAAGAGTTGATTTAATATGATTTGAAGGCATATTTAGTTTTTGAGGGCTTTTCAAAGTGAAAGATATGCTTAATGGTTTTAAATATTGAGAGAAAAAAAATTATGATTTTAAGAATTATAAGAGTATCATAGAAAAAAATTGAGATTATTGCTATGCTTATCTTAAATAAATTTGAAAATTTTGATATTGATAAAGTAATTAAATTAAAAGATATAAAAGGTTTATTGGATTAAGATCTCAAATATCTGAAATTTAGGATTAGTAAGGATTTTTGTGATCCTACAAAATCTGCCAATTTGATTGAAGCAAAAATTTAAACTTCTTTTGGATTGGTTAAAATTTGATTAGATTTATTTAGATTTAATTAGAATTAATTCAAGATTCTATTAGAGTTGTTAAAATCTTATTATTGTATTTTTCTATTCACCTTCTATAACTAAATACTTAATGCATTTCTAAGCTAAAATTGATATTATATGACAATAGCAACAATTAATCTACACTAGCTTTTATGGACATAATAAAATTTCACAATCAAACTAAATATATCATGGTTTGCTACCACTTCATCTATCAATTAGCAACTGCCAACAAAGTTGGATTTCAATACTATCCAATTTTTGGCATGCATGTTGATTTTTTCACAAAATCATTTTTAAGCCCAAAGTTGGCCAACGACATTCTAATGTTTGACCTGTTTAGAAGAAAAATGCTACCTTTATCCTATTTTGGTTAAGAAAATATATTAAAATATAATTATAATTAATAATTAATTTGATGATTGTAATGAGAATTCAAGAATATTAATTGCTTGCCAAGAAATTATAGTGTTTCAGATCACACTACCTAAGGTAGGATAAAGCTTGTAATCTAGTCATTATTTATAATGATTTTATAAATAGATGTATTAAATTAAATATTATTTATATATGACTCAAATATCTATTGCTTTGAACTTGCTCTTTGCCTAAATTGTATCTTTGTCTAATAAGTCTTTACATTTATTTTTATTTTATTTTATTAAAATTATATATCACTCTTGATTGTTCCATATATCATCTTATCCTCTTTGTTTTGCCATGTATTGATTGTTTCCTTCCTACATCATAGGCTTTGTCCAACACATATACATTCCATTTTTTTTCTTCTTATTACCTCTCTTTTTCAATCTCCTTGTTGCAATTATTCACTTCTTTTTATTTTTTTAGTTTTTTTATATTTTTTGATTATCTTACCTCTATTTAAAAGCCCTAGTAGTATAAATTTAGGTCATCACATAGAACAAGTCCACTATATAAAATCTCTTTACTTGTTATTGTTGCACATATTTTAGTTTTAGATATGCTTATAGTTCTTCTTTGTTTGATGCTATAGATGATTTTGCTTCATGCTTGGTTTAATACTTTGGCCTACTGCTATGTAATTGTATCGCCCTTCAGTCACCAACTTTGTCACATATATGTCATTCATCAAATAAAATACTTTCATTCCTATCTTCTTTCTTCTTCACTTCATTAATTTTTGTACTATGTTCTTTTTTAGTTAAATTGTTCTAACCTTTTTGCCACATTGTTACTTTAAATTTTTTATTATCTTTATTTTAGACTATCTTCAAGTGACAGTTTTTACTTTAAATTTTTTATTATCTTTCTTGCAAAATATATTTTGTATTATATTCAATATTTATTAATAAAAAATTTATAAAAAAATCAACACAATATTACTTTTATAATTCTTATATGATATTAGAGCAAAAAAAATTAGAATAAACTTAAGAAAAGTAGCCAACTAAAAAAAATAGAAAGCTTACAAGAAAAATTACTTTTTCAAAGACCTTTTGTACAAAAACTAGGACATAAGTAGATCTTTTTTTAAGAGCATGGCTTTTAATTGCATCATTACCAAAGAATAGCTAAAATTTAATGGCTCTTGATATATAGTTTGGAGGTAAATTTTATAAATAAAATTTGAAATAGAGAAAATATTGAAGTTGGTTTTTGGCAAAAAAAAAGCACCAATACCAATCCTAGAAGCAAATACAATAATATCAAGGAATCAAATAAAAATTAAAATATAAAAAAAAAATGATCATATTACAATTGTAGTTATTTAGGATTGTGTTAATAATTCTAAAATTTTCAAGTTGGCCCATGTAAAATATCTATTGAAGCATGGCTTGCATTAAAATAGAATAATAAGTCTATTTTTTTCAATCCTAATTAATTTCTAAACAAATCCTAACCAAAACCTAACTAATTCAAACTAATCTTAAAGAAGTTTAGAACCTCAATGTTTATTGATTTAACTATTAATCTTACTTAAAATTTGATACACCTCTAAATCTCTTATTCAAAAATAAGTACAAAAAATTTGAAGAAAATTGAACTTATAAAATGGAAGAAAAATATAATAATCCACTTAAGTATTAGCTAGCCTCCATCTTTGATCTTAGTATTAATTTTCTAGTAGCAATAACTCCTAATTGAACTATTAACTTCCTCTAAAAAATTTCATAAGTATTAGAAGTCAAGTCAATTTTTAGTTCCAATAAAAAAAAAATAATCTAATTAACAAATTGTTGCAAATCTTGGATGACCTTACTAGACCTAAAAATTCAATTTTTGAGATCCTAATCTACTTAATCTACTTGTTAAATTTTAAATTCTATTTTATTTCACAAAATCCAAAGTCATCCAAAACAACCTTGACTTGACAAAGTTCAAAACTTAAATTGCTCAAAACCAATGTTTTATAAAATCCTATGAAGTCCTCTTCCAAATCCCACTCTTTGATTTATAAAAAAACCTTGTAGTTATCGTAAGTATATAGTTATGTGTCTCGGGGTCTGATTTCAATCCAAGTTGACAATTAGTCCTCTCCAAATATCAATTTTTATCTTCTTGAGATAATTTTTATTAAAATAAACTTTGAACTTTCTTCTACGTGTGCCTATATACTTTATTTTTCTAGTCTACCTTGTTTTATCTTATTTATGGCTCTACAAAATAAATAGAAGTCCACTTTGTAAAAATTCAGCATTTGTACCTTTAGTTTTATTATCCTTTGACTATTATCTATATTTCTAAGATAATTTGTTACAATATTTTATAATATAATATTTTTTTCATTCTTTTACTTACTAGCCATGTTATATCATAACATTGGCTCAACTTAGCTTTTACAATCAGTCTACTTGCTCAATATATGCACAACCTCGGATGAGCCTACATCACGTCCTACAAGCACATATTTTGTTATATTCAAGGAATACTAAGTTATTATATTGAATATTGCCAAAATCCTAATCAAAAACCACCATTCGACTTTAATAATGTAGATTGGGTTGTCCACATCAACCAACAACAATCAATCTTAGACTACTGCTATATCTTATTTAACAAAGTAGTTAATTAGGGATTATCATATTAAAAATCAACTGCCTTGTCAAGCACAGAGGTAAAATACATAGCCATGGCTACTACTGCCTCTAAGGTAGTGTAGCTTTGCCATCTCCTCTATAATATACAAGGAGATCTTTTTGCTCTTTCAATAATTTTTTGTGATACTCAATTGGCAATAGAACTTGTCAATACCACCAAGTTCCATAATCAAATTAAACACATAGTTGTGGTATATCATTTAATTTGGCAACTATCTATGCTCAAAAAACTCTTATTTCAATTTTGTCCTATTACAACAATGCAAGCAAATCTTTTTACCAAAATACTATCTAGTCCAAAAATAATTCAATACTTACTATGTTTAGATATTATTGGAAATAAACTACAATCATCTATGTATAACGACTAAGCAAGCATATTAGAATAAAAAAATATATTATGGTTAATTGCCATACATAATGGTAATAGATTGAGAATAGTTCCACCCCATCACATCCCTTCGAGGAGTTACTACTAGTGATCACATCCTTCGAGGAGTTACTACTAGTGAGGTTCTCTTCCTTGCAGAATATATTTTGTATTATACTTAACATTCATTAATAAGAAATTTGTAAACACCCAACACAATGCTACTCTTATAATTCTTATATCAATTAATGCAATCCATTATCTACCCTCAAAGCCAACCTAGTTTGTGAAAGACTCAACACTTCCACCATAATCTCTTCAATTGTGCACGTTATTGGCTTGGACTGGCATAACTAGGTTTTGCCAAACTGGTTGGAAAAAGTTGGATACGGAAACCTTCATGTAAGCCTGACATATGAGGTACTATCGGTGCTTTGGGAGCTCATTCAGCATTTGAAGCGGTTTATTTGTTGAAAATCAGCATCTTTCATGAACTTGTTTCCGGAATACTTGCCTATAGTTGCACATAGTGATTTCATATAATATCCTGGAGTACGATTTTGTAGGAGTAGCTGATCACCAACAACAGTTAAACCTTCAGTTTTATTCATCTACTACGTCAGTCCTGTTTGGTTCCAGTTTCAGGTAACTGTGCTGATATCATGAATTCGTCGTCGAGCTTGTTCAATTCTGGTCTAACATGAAATAGTCCTCTTGTCGATGATGCATTGAATGTAGCTCTGCTGGCCTGTGTCGATTACGCGAAGGTTGGGAAAGACCACGAAGACGATGCCAGACAAAACCTGGATGGCATTGAAGCTTTCATGAGCCTGCATTGATAAGTTCCACAGCACTGCTGGAAACTACATGTAACAGCGCATGGACGATTAGTGATTGAGTCGACGAAAGCCAGAACATAAAAGATCTTGGCATGATGATTCCATCGTGTACATCAAAGTTCATCTTCACATGTACCGTATCCAGAAGATCGGCACGGTCAGGATGCCAAATACAAGGATACTTTCATCAGTGGTTTGTTATGATTTGGCTGAGCTAAGACCCAGTTCGTAGCAACACTCGGAGGAGTAATTGGTGCATTTCCAAAGAGTGTGTGAACTTGAATGGTGCTGTAGCTGGTGAAAGAATTTTCTAGAACTGTCGAAACAGAGACGATGATCAAGTCAGGCTGCTGCTCAAGCAATCAATCGACATAAGATATCAAACAGAATATATATATATAGATATAGATATAGACACAAAAAAAATTTAAAAATATATATACAATTCAAGTAGGGCATTCTTATATGGACTTTATTTTTTGATTTGGTTTAATACATAT
Source organism: Physcomitrium patens (assembly GCF_059467195.1). Taxonomy (NCBI): domain Eukaryota; kingdom Viridiplantae; phylum Streptophyta; class Bryopsida; order Funariales; family Funariaceae; genus Physcomitrium; species Physcomitrium patens. Next base: position 13,373,774 of record NC_143429.1, on the reverse strand, counting down.
AGAGAGAGAGTTTAATTTGGTTCCTTACTAATAATGTTTGAAGTGAATTCCTTATTATGTTTGGTTTCTTACCAATACTGTTTGAAGGCAATACCTTTTTCGGCATAAAGGTTGTTTTTGTAAAGATTGTCTTATTGGTAGACAATATGTTCAAGAACATTTTTAAAAAACAAACAATTGAGGTTTGTTACATATATCTACTGTTAAAATAAACTTTATGTAGAGCAATATGATAAATTTAGAATTATTTTTGGAGATAAAAATTCAAATTAATTTTACTAAAACAATGACATCGAAAAATTACAAAAGCAAAGAAACAAACAAACAAACAAACATTATCATATGTGGAAATGGATTGCGAAAATAGAATATTTGTCTTTAAAATGATTTATTTATATTTTTTGCAATCAATAGAGATTAAATGTGACATTACATCAGACCCACATGTAAGAGTTCCTTAACATGTTTCAATTGCAAACATTTTAAAAACCACAAGAACAACAAAATATAGATGTCCGTAAAAACAGTTGAGAAAATTATTACACCACCAGCTAAGCAAAGATGCTGCACAAACCTCATTTCAAACCATGTTTATATTTACACACAAGTTAAACAAAGCTATTGTCAATCACAAGTCACTTACACTGCATTCTGTTCCTTCACATTTCGTAATTTGCGATCCTTCTTCAGAGGACATCAAACTCAGATTCGAATAAATCAAGCTAAACGGACCCCAAACTTCCACATCACAGAAATGAACGAAATTACGAAACAACAACGACGAAAAAATTTCAAATTTTCCGTTACAGTTCTGTATTTGAAAAAACAGCGAGAGAGAGAGAGAGAGAGAGAGATTCTCCAAAGAAAGTGTCGGTGAACTCATGAATCGGCATCTAGAAATGGGTCACGGGGAGCTTTACGGCTGTGAGTGAGTGTTCAGTTACATGAAACGCATTAAAAATGCAACTGTATGTCAACATTATGTAATGCTGATGAATAGAATCAGTCGAAACATGTTGCGTAGCCGAGGAAGTTACATCGTGCACACCGTGCGAGACACCTCCGACGCTCGGGACCATCGGAGCAGTGTCGGCATCGAAGATGCCATCCGAAGGATGAAAAGCCGCTTGTGAGCGGAAGACCCAGAGTTGGTAGCGGAATTGCGATAGTCTGGAGACATCTGACTTGTTTTCAACGTTTATTGAAACCAGGGGACCCAAGCAGTGGCCGGTACCCACAGGCGGCCCGCGCGGGCCGTGTGCTCACAAACAGAAAAATCATGAACTCGGCGATGACTGATAAATTACAGTAAGAGGGGCTGTTGCCCACAAATGACGAATCTGTGAAGAATGCTACGCCTACCTGACTATTTGAAAAGAATTCGGGGGCACATGAGCCCTCGCAGATCGGTTTCGTCTTCGTTATCTACGCTTTGGAGACCAGCACCTCCGTCGCCGTCCTAGTGTTTGCAGGCTCGGCACACATGCATTCTGGAGCGGGGAATGTGTATACCGACGCTTTGGGAGGGTTCGTGAAATACGCTTTTGGACTGACGGGGAACGATTTCCGGGGCTGCAAGCCCTTGAAGTCGCTGTGCCTCCGCATATCTACCAGGATTTTCCGGAACGCGTCCCACCTGCGCATCGGACAGGATCGATCAGTTTATCAGATTCACTTTCTCGCGCTGACCACGCCTCGTCCGCGGATTTGGTCCAGAAAACTGTCCACAACTTACTAGCTCAACCAGAAATGCGAGAACCAGGCTTTGCAGTGAAGACTTACTCAATGTGGGGATTGTCTAGTAGCAGGACTAGGCGTCGCTTGTCAGGATTAATAGTCTTGGAGTGGCCTTTGTTGAGAAACCGGCGATGTCCCATCAGTATTTGGGGGAAATTACCACCCTGTGTAGTCACAAACACTTCGCTGTGAAGGCAGACGGTGTAATCAATAGCTGCTAACCGCGAAGAAAAGCCCTGCAGAAGTAGAAGATCGACCCATGAGACTTTGTGCCGTGCGCTCGAATATTAAGCAGCGAGATATGTAAGATGTCTGCAATCTCTAGCAGTGAAAAATGCATTTAAGATGTCTGAAAACCAAAGGGTGAGCGAAGTGCAAAACTAAGCTTACCTTGAATTGTTTATATTCCTCGGGTGTTAGTAAAGTTTCTTTGCTTTGAAGATACGGAAACATTCTTCGGAGCGGCTCCATGCTTTCCTCTCCTTTGTATATCAATCCGGCAGCTAGATAGATAGGTGTGCTGTTGCTGAAACCCATTCCACGCAGCATCATTCCCACCTGCCATTACGAAATGTCTCAAGATTGACTTGATAGCCCTAACTGTGTTTCTCGCCCAATGTAAATGGGGTAAACATCCTGCACACAACTGATAGCAAATCCTCTACCAAAACTGGTCATTAACAACCCCAGAACTCTCTGCAGTGAATCGTTGAATCCAGGTCAATTAAGCGCACCTCAACAGGCGTCAAGGGACACTTTCCATTTCTCCTAATCTGCTCCGGTGATGCATTCACACGGCCTTCTCTAGTGAACTTGCCACGCCAACCTCTTTCACGAGTATTGTCAAGCCGAGTTTTTTCTTCCTCGCCACCAGTATAGACGCATTGGGAGAAAGCTACCATATCCTGGAGCGAACGAATTCATAAAATTACCCCACCACCAATAATTGATTTTCAAGGAGAAAGAAATCAAAGATAGTGTTGTAAAGAAAGTTACTTTCAGTTGACATTCGATTAAGATAAGAACTGGGCAGTAGAAATGCGGTACCTCTTCGAACCGGAGGTGAATAGACACATAATTGCCATTTGTTTTCGCACTTTTTGCTTTCATTCGTTTAACTAGTATGTTGCCCATATTAGCAATTGGCTGAGCGAAACGCAGGGCTACAAAATTGGTGTAGCATCTCAATTTTTGAATTCTCTTCGGAATGCCATCGTATGCCAGACGATTAGCAAAGGGCGTGAACCTGATAACTCTGCCATCCACACAGCCCCGTGAGACTTGGTCAGATGATAAGCTCCGGGCTTAATCAAGTCACACGTATGGCAGCTGATTGACGCAGTAAGGAGAACGACGAGTAGATGATTGCACTTACTCTCTCTCTAAAAGCTCAGGGAGAGCTTCTTCCAGGTAAAAACGGGGGAGAGACCATGCTTTCACTTTCAGCTTGAATATCGTGTTACCATTGTCAAATTTATCAAGTAACTCTTGAGGCAAATCTCGAAGTATTCGGACTTCCTTAGACAGGGATTCGATGAAGTGAGCCTCATCAAAAATTTCCCCGAAATTGCTGAATGTTGCAGGAAAAACATGCTTAATACAAGAACGAGTGAAATCCCTCAAGAAAGCGCAGAACCCACTGTGTGCACTGAAAAAGCCTTCACCTCAGCCTAGTCTAGTCTCCCATAGTTCTTAAGAGCTCACGAAATCAATCACCAGGAAAATTCAACAATGCACACCTGGGATCTTTCCACACACTGTTGAGATGAAAATGGGGTATAATGAGTGTGGCATTCATAAGCTTGGCAACGGCAACGGCATTACATATCTGCATTCCGGCCACATTATCGTTAGAATTAATAAACACAAGGCATATTGGACACCATCCCTCACCGCGAGTTTTAGCTACTAAGAGTACGTCTCTTCATTTGAACTCGGCTCAAGGCAAAAGGAGAAAGAAACATACAGTGGAGCGCTGTTGATTTAGACCGCCATTTGCTTCTACGAGAATGTACCCGTTTGACTCTGGTAAACCTACAGCAGATGCAAGCAGAGAAGTTTCAGCAGAAGAAGCTCGTCTCAACGAAAGCCTACAACATGCTCTCTACCGGTATCACAGAAGCAGTACAAAACTAATCCGCACGTGGTTCAGATGAACAGATACCCGCACACCGATCCCTCCCTCTACGAGAAACGGGTGCGATTTTAAAGCCCGTCTACAACAAGCGTACCTGCTTTCTGGTTAATGGAACTAAGACACGGCGTAAAGCCTCCACCCTTTTTGGGATACTCCCAAGCGGACAAGACCTGCCGTCCATGGCTGCCCCCAGCAGCGTCAGGTAGCGAACCAAACTCCACCTACAGGAAACTTCCCATCTAGTTAGGATGCTCTGATAACTTGCCCTTCAAAAACCAGTGTAAAAAACTGAATTACGACAATTCATTCTTCTCTCAATTTCATGAAAATGATTTGATTCGGCATTGGGTAGATGGTTTATAGAAGATACATACCCCATAGGAAGACGAGTCGGCACGCTCCATTTCAGGCCACAACTTCTCGAACACCTGATCGCTGCGGTACACGGAGCCTGGTCGATAACGGCCAGGAAACGGCGGAAATTCCATAGAGATATCGCCCCCCATGTAGAGCAGCATGCCCGTGACATAGATGAAAGGGATGAAGAGCAGCACCCGGTTGCGTCTCCGGAAGAATGAGAGCAAGAAGTGGGTCAGCTTCTGCGACCATGTCGAGTTCACGCGATGCTTGACAACGGGTGAACCGTACTTGACCTTCGGCTCGCGAATGGCCATGGTGCGCCCCCCGAGAGATCTCTCCCGGCGGTGGCGCGGGGAATTCGCGGGGGAGATGGGAGGAGAGGATACATGTGCAATGACATGATTGAGACCGAGCTGAATAGCGGGTGGGAGGAATTGTCCACGCATGTGGTCTTTGCCGTTCTGCATCACCATGTGCAAGGAGTCCACTGGCCTTCGTCCATCTGTCGACTGCTCTAGAGTAGAATTCTTCCTGCCATCGCTGACTACTGTTGCAGTTCAGCTAAACCCCGATCCATACCACTGAAAATTCACTATTTCAAGTTCCGGGATTGAGATTCGAACGCAACAGACTGAGGATGAATCAAATTACAGAAATCAACTGCCTATGAGGTTCTATTTGCGTCAACATGGTAAGTCTCGGTAGAGAGGAACTCCTTAAATTTGTATCCCCTGATGACAATAAAAACTATAAAATGTCGCATTTATAGTTGCAAATCCCTGAACACAATGCACAGCGTGCTCCAAATGTGTGCTACCTCTTGCATCGTGGAGGTTTCTGGCAATGCGACCATGAAGATCCCGAACGCACGACATATGCACAATTACCAGCTCGTTTGCGCCAAACCTGTAAACACTCGCCTACTAAATCCAGATCCTCTTGAAATCCTGCACGACTAAATCACGTCGATTTACCAGCACTGTACCCTGCGAGATCCATCGACTAACCGCGGTACCGATAACCGAACGTATACGCCCAAAGTCGCACGAGTCTCGTAAGTAGTGGCGAAATCACCTAAAATCGCCGGACCCTGGGAACCACAAACCCACGAGTCAAGCTCCGACCACCAAAAAAAAGAAAAAAAGGAAAACACCAGCTTCACAAAGTCCCGGATTCGCAATCAGTAGGTGGCAATCACTCACTATTTTTTTCCCAGAAGTTACACACTCAATCACATCCAGTCACTCCCACCTCAAATGGGACGCCGCCGCCTCGTGAATCGCCCTCTCACATCCAAAAAAGCCCACAACTCCCCACCTGCCCGTCCCCGTCGACACCAAAATCCGCACACCCCCGGCACACTACTACTTCTACACCCAATCGATTCAACCTAACAAGCGCCCTAATCCCCCAGCCTCCCAACGCCAACCCAATTCGCTCCGACCCAGGCAAACTAACTACACCTCCACTTTCGCCGGTCTACAAAGCCCATAACGTTGATAGCCTCGCATCGGAAGTGGCAAGGAAGGGTGGGATGACAGCAACGCGGAACCATTGCAAATGGTAGCGAGCAGATGAGAGGCAGGTTAAACGATGCAGGTGGGGATTGGACGGGGAGGGAGAGAGAGAGATTAGAGTGTTCTCAGCTTCTCCTCCACAGAGGCTGCCGAGGGAACAGGGGTAGAGGGGGAAAATCGGAGACGGCGCGCCGAGAGAAAAGCTCCGTGACAGTGTGACCCCCCCCCCCCACCTTTGAGAGCGAAAGGGGATGCTTAGGAATCGAGACCCCCTGCCTTAGTTCCTTCCCTGATGCCCCCCCCCCCATCAATGGGGCCGCTCTTCCTGCAGGCAATATCCGTCCGCCGCGATTCCGAGCCACCTGGGATCCACGCCGCTTATCCGTGATTGGCGTACTGCCTGGCCCTGGCCCCCGAGGCTCACGGACGCAACATTTAAAACCCTGACCGCGAGATCTTGCAACGTCGGAGTTGGTTGTGGAGGATTCACGTGCTCTACCTTCCCTCTCCTTCCTTCCTTCCTCGCACAGCTGCGGTAAAATCCCCACCCCCCCCCCTCTTTCCCTTCCCTTTCCGTTGCTTCCGCTTCTCGCCCTCCCCAAGCCTCCACAAGATTCCTCTTCTGAAGCCGCAAGATTCCTTCCTCTTCTGATTGATTCTTCCAGCCTTATTAGAATATAATCAAATTTGCTTTCTTTGCAAAACGCCGCATCCCGTCGAGAGCGTATTAGAATATCAGCAGAGTGCGTCTCTGTAGTAACTATGCACCTTCGTCCATGACAGAGTGTGCTTCTTCAGGAACGGCGCACCCTGTCGACAGGGCACATCCCTTCCAGTTGCGTTGTCCTCTCGGCACTATAAATTCACTTTTAAACGAACTCATTGTCAATAAAAATAATTATTACTCATAATAGAACTTAGAATTAGTTATCACTCTCATTGTTAAGTTTTAATATGGTATCAAAGTATCTTTAGAAGAATTTGTAAATTCTAAAAAAGTAGTAATAAACACATTTAAGACAAGGAAGTTTTTTTGAAGATGTTCTACAAAGAAACTAGGGCACCTGTAAACTATTAGAAATCACAAAGTCAATACATAACTAATATTTGGCAATATAAATGCTGAACAGACATTGTTGCAAAGTCACAACTCTTTGTGTTTCACCTCCTTTGATAAGATAAAATAGAAACACAATACAATATAAAATCATTTTTTCATATATAATAAAAATAAAATAAAATAAAATAATGTTAGAATTACACTCCTAATTCCAATATGGTATCAAAGCTTAGAGAATTATAGAAAACTAAAGAAAAAAAGTATACAAGAAGAAGTGTTGTAATGAAGACATTCTCCACAAAAATTAGGGCATCTATAGACCTTCCCTCACAAAAATGACTTCAAACAACATCACCACTTAGAAATGACTAAAATTTGATAGATTTTGGTACACTATTTGGAGGCAAAAAATCAAGATTAAATACAAATGGAAGAATTGTAGGAGATAGTGAGTGAAAAAGAAAGTAAACCAAAACCAATAACAAAAGAAATCACATCAATAATAATAAACCAAGTAGCAATACTCACATTGAAGAAAAAGGATAATATTGCACTTAGAATACTTTGAGATTGCATATGCAATTTTATCTTTTTATACATAGGAGCATACAAAATTTCCAATAAAGCACAATTGGCTTTAAAAAATATCTACTCCGCAAATGGTATAGTTACTTAAACTCACCCACACAAATAGTCATAATATTTTAGATGAAAGCAAAAAAATCCATCATACAATATCTCTACAACTTCAAGACCATATTTGAACAATGTCACTCTATTTGATTGATCATACCATTACAAATGGAATTTTTTACCCTAATGAAATTCATGCCATTATAATATGGTATTGTAATCTAAACATTATGCATAACAAGGATTGCAACATTACAAAAATTGATTGCCGACTTCCTTCAAAAAGAGACAACTATGAAAAACTTGTCATCTAAGTCCCAAGCATTCTTTGCCAATTGCAAAGCCAAGTGGCAACATAAACAAGTGTCAAAATCACCTTCAAAAGACCACAAATATACAAAAAAATAAAGTCAAATTAAAAACATCATATCTTCATTGCAAAAAGATGGGGCATTGGAATTTAAATTGCTTTAAGAAATTCAAATATGTTGCAAATACAACAACAACATCTCATAATTCTTACAAAAATAAAATAACATAGAAACTAAATAATATAGAAGAAATACCTCCTATATTCTATATTCATATCTACTTCATCCAAGCTTTTCATTCTAAGATATCATCAAATCAAGGTGAATCAAAAGATGCATATTAGTTTGTTGACTTTTTTGCCATTGACCATCTAATACGTAATAAATAATAGTTCATCAATTTTACATTATTGTTACTTAGTGACTACAAAGTTTACTTAGGTAATGATACCAATCTTCTCATTTGTGATGAAAGAAATGTAGAAATTTGCTTCATCAATGGTAAAATCATTTGCCTTATAAATACACTTTATATTCCTGATCTTCAAAAAAATCTTTTTTCAATTTGAAAAAATGATTAATAATGTAGCAATATCTTAATCAAAAAAAAAAAACATCACCTCTTTAACAAAGATTACACTAAGCTTGTAGTTTTCTCTCTTTAGAATAATCTAATTTTTTTTAAACAGTCACATTTTTGCTTGTTATCTTTATATCACAACCAAAACAAATAATAATATGTCAAAATACAATGTATGTAATTTCTATCATTCTAACTCCTAAAGTATATCATCTTTTGTACTCATATTTCTACATTCTATCTAATTGAGACACATTTAGTAGTGAACTTTGATCCAGTTCAACCTTAGCTACTAACATGTTTCTTGCTCTACACAATACTCTTACTAGCAATAGAAATCCTACCTTAGTCGGCAATTCCACCTTCATAAGTAAACCAATATCCACTCCAATCAGTGATGAGAAATCTACTCCAATCAAAGCCTTTGCTTTTGTAAGGAGTCTAACATCTATTCCAATTGGCAATGGCAATTCCATACTACTTGGAGTATTTGCCTCTACAAGTGGCTTGGCATCCACTATCGTATATTAACATGACTATATAGTAAAAAAATAAAAATATTTATGTTATTAAAGAGGAGCCTAGTAGAAATATGTAATAAAAAAAATAAAAAATAATAATAGTAAGATAATAAAATTTTTAGTCTTAATATTATTTTTGTACAAAGAACTTCTATTTACTTTATAAGAGCATGAATGCATCAAATTAAAATAAATAAGATAAGTAAATAATATATGTATCTTTTAAGAGAGATTTAATAATATGTTTAAGTAAAAATTACCTAAAATTATCAAAAATTGATATCCAAGGAGGATTAGTTGTGAACCTAGATCAAAATCAGATTCTAAGGTACAAAACCACCCACCTACAGTATCTCTAAAGTTCTTTTGTCAATTGAAAAGTGGGATTAGGAAACAAACTTATTAAAAATTTAATTTAATTTAATTTAAAAAAGGAGAGTTGGTTATATGTCACTTGGATTAATATTGAAGTTTTGAAGGATTTTTAAAATTACTAATGTACTTGGTGGATTTAGATTTTGTGAAATAAAAATAAGTATACAAATTCAAGGATTTTATGAATTTTATAGCATATTTATAACTAAACCATTAGTAATTTGTCTTTGTAATTGTTATAAATGAATTTGAATTTTTTTATATCAATTAATAGGTTAGATTGAAGATTATGAGAGTTTTTTGGATTATAGACTTGGATAATTGAAATTTAGGATCAATAAGAGATTTTTTAATTTAGAAATATCTACTTGTTTGATTGAAGGAAAAATTAGTGAAAACAATTTAGACTTAAATATCTATGCACAATTCAATTTTTGAAACAATTGAATAATTTAACAAATAAGAATCTTTGTTGAAAGATCAACATTCAAGTGAAAGAAGGAAGGTTGTCAATATCTCAAAGGTTTTGGAAGCTTTTCTTGCAATTGGTGAATTTAATTCTTATCAAATTGTAAGCTTAATAATTGCTTATTGATTCAAGTTTAGATAAAATTTTAGTGAAAAAAAATGGTTAAATTAATATTTATTGAGATTTTAAATAACTATGATAATTGATTAAGATTTATTTAAGATTTTCTTGAGATTTTATTAGGATTTATTTAGGATTTAGGATTTGATTGGAGTTTCATTAGGATTTTACCTAGGATTTGGTTAAGGTTCATTAAGTTTTTTATTAGGATTTTAATTAAGATTAAATTAAAATATAATTAAGTTTTATTTAAAATTCTTATTTTTAGTATTTTTTTAGAATTTTTTTTTCATTTCTACTATTTCTTTAAAATTATTGATATTTTTTAAGGTTTATAAATTTGAAATTAATTTATAAATTCTTTTGTATTTCTCTTATAACTTTTTAAAAATTTACTTTGAATAAGTTAAAATTTGATTAAGATTACTTAAAGTTTATTTAAGATTCTATTAGACTTAGTAGAGTTATAGTTGCATTTTTTTTTATCTTTCACAATTAGGTACTTGTTGCATTTTTAAACTAAAATATACATAATATAACATTGATCCTATCAAAGGTGGAGATCATATTCCAACCAAAGCCTCCACCTTGGCTTTGGCCATAACACATTGTCGTATGGCGTGATTTGCTATCTGGGAATACACTGGGTATCTAGCTATAGAGAGTGTAGCTTAAACCTTTATATGAATCTTGTGTTAGCCTCCCAAAACTCATTTATTTTGCATAAAACTCAAAATATATCAAAATCCCTTCAAAACATATTTTTCCCACGAAGGGTTTTCTTATCAAGAACTTTAGAAAATCATAACTCTTGATCTAACCGTTCAGTTTGTCTCAAATTTATAGGGTAGGTAGAGTTCACCCTTAAATTTTATCACAAAAAAAACCAACCGCAAATTCACTCCCGATCTTTTGGCATCTAAGAAACCCTAGCAGATACTTTAAACCCTAATTTACAAGCACCCGAACACTATTATCTTAATATCTCAAGAACCCAATACTCAAATGTCATAAATCTTATGTACAAAGTTTACTAACATGAAATTACACATTCCCTGAAATTTTGAGCCAAAACCTTATCAAATTGCTCAAGATATAGCTCAAGAGACAACTACTAGCAAATCGGTTACTTACTACCCTTAGATTGCATGTGCTGACTTCAAAATCCAATAACTCCTTCACTTCAACTTGCAATCCAATAAGCAGTATGTGAAAAGTGTAGCCGCAAAAGTGCTCTCTCCAGTCGCTATTGCCGATCCTCAATTGCTATTCGTACGCATGCATTATGCCAAAAAGAGTGACAGTAGCTCCTAAATCAATACCTTTACTTTGAGCGCATGTATCTCCTTCATATAAACTCCAAACCATACAAAACTTGCACCAAAATCATAGCCAAAAACCTAAACCTTCTGATCCTAGCCTTTAAAACTCGAATGGCCTCGAGAAACTAACCCTAATCCCTAATATGGCCTCAGGCAGCCTCCTCAAAGCCCATTGGTCATAATTTTTGACCAATAGGAATGGAGATTTTCATTATTCATCTCCATTCATTTATATTGGTACCCTAATTACTCCCTTTGCTACCAAAATCCTTCTTTAATCATTTTTTTTTCTTATAAGATTTACATAATTTATGCTCTAAACACCAAATAAAAGAACCAAAAGAAGTTTTCAAAGGTCACCAATGTCTAATACAGGTGATTCTAAATATTTAGAAGTTACTATTAACCAAAACTAATCTTAAAAGCTACTATCAAAAGAAAATTAAAGTTATACAAATTCTATAGTAATCTTTTTAAACAACCTCTTCTCAGAGTAATAATCAAATTATATTCTACAACCAACTAAAATCTACTAACATGGCTCTTACTATGTTATTTAATAAATTATATATTAACTACATAATTACATTATTTTCATATAATAGCCAAACTACAACACGACAATGTGGCATTATTTGAACTCCAATCGGCAATGACAATTTGACCTCAATGCAATATCTTGCCATTACCATTATATTAGTACAATACATCAATCTTTGGACTTTGTAGATTTTTTCTTTCCACATTTGTCAATAACATTCATAGTAGTTACCAGCCTCAAAAAAATAACCTCCTAGCTACTACATATGCCTCTAATCTATACCTTGGATCCTCCAATATTATCCACAACAATACCCAACTATACCACCACGAGTTTAGGCATATCAACAATTATAAGCTAAGCAAGCTTATTCAATTTAATATTATTACAAACCTATTCTTTAAGCACATATTTTTCTACCAATTTTTTATTTTCATATATAGCAAATAAATCATGATTGGGTTTCTCAAACTTATTATATTTTGAATCATACAACCTTTTTAAATTATCCATTCTAATCTCCATAGAAGAACTATAATTCTTATATTTTCTAAATTTTAATATTATGTCATCTTTATAGATGACTATTCTAAAAAAAAAATCTTTATAAAAAATATATATATATTTTAAGGTATTAAAAATACTTCATATTTGGACTGAAATTCAAATCAAGTACAAACTTTATATCCTTTGATTTGACCAAAGAGAAGAATACTTATTATTTTAATTTAATTACTATTTATTTATTCATAGCATATAATATCAATTTATAATGTCTTATACATCAAGACAAAATAATGTAATTAAAAAAAAGAATAGAATGTTGTCATATTATAATTGTTTATAATATGTAAAAATTAACTAAAATATATAATATATTAATAATTATTGATGTATATTAGAGTGGTTAGTTAGTTAATTTAAAGAGATTTGTTATAAGAAATTTTATTTTGAAGTTTATTTATGTTGATTATAATATTTAAATTATACAAAATTTAGATATTTAATTTAAAATTTAAAGAGAAGATTGGAGCTCAAAGATGAAGATCCAAACCTCTAAAAAATTTATTTGGAGGAATGAAAGCAAAGTATAGATGGATGAAGATAAAAGGTAAAGATTTTCATGCATATTGGTCAAAGGCCACGCCTAATAAGCATTCAGCAAGCTATCTGCAACCATAACAAGGGTTTTGGCGACTTCAAAAGGAGCATTTGAGAATCAAAAGCAAAGATTATAAGAATTAGGATTTGCACTACAATTTTTGTACAAATTTTAGAGGAATTGGAATTAAAGTGATGAAGTTATAGCCATTTGAAGTTAAGGTGTCTTTTTAAAACATATTGTTGTTCTTTTGATGTTACAAGGAGTTTAATCATAGATTTTGGAGATTGAGAGGTGTGGCCGCAAGGGTGATTTTAAGATCTACATTTTTTGTAAAAGAATTATTATATTTGGAGTTTGTGTGAAGGAGTTATGAGGCATTGAAGATAGAACATGTAATTCAAAGGCAATAAGTGAGTCGTTTTGTTGATAGTAATGGTTGGAGCCATATCTTGAGTTTTTAGATGAATTTTTGGCTCAAAATTTCCAAAAGTGTGTGTTATTAGGTTAAAAAGCTATATATCAAAATTTTATGGTATTTGAAGGTTTAGTTTGTAAGATATGAAGAAAATTGCACATGGGTGTATGTAAGTAAGGATTTGGAGCTATTTTTAGGATTTTAGAGATATCTCGACTTGTAACGAATTTGCAATTAAAATTTGTTGTCTTAGTTGTTAAAAGTTAATTAATACTTTATATAAAATTTTGGTTTATTTAAATAGTCCGATCGTTAGATATGAGCTATTAAAGTTTTTAAAAAAAAAACCCTCTTAAGGATATACAAGGTTTTATAATATTTTTATTACATTTTTGGTCATCTTTGGTACTTAGGGCTTATGTAATCGCCTCTACATGAAAAAAATTATATATAAACTTGGTATTTTTTTTTTATCTTGAGACTTAATTGAGCAATTAGTGACACCTAGAAGCCCGGTGCTTTATTAAGACAAATTCTTTCTACCTTAATAACATCACATATTGCCACAAGATGAATACTACTTGAAGCAAAATTGGCTAAATAATATTGGAGTGAAGTAGTTACATATACCACATATCTTCAAAATTCATTTTCTATAAAAAAACCATTGTCTTAATTACAACACTATTTAAATTATAGTATAAACAAATACTTGATATAACATTTTTTTGTATTTGTGTGTTACATACATACATATTTACTCCAATAATTACCTATAGATAAGGTATAAATAAATAAAAATAAATTAATTCAATAATAACTTATGAACAAGCTTATAGAATCATTTTGGCTTAGGCATGGGTTTTACTCAATTCATCAGGATCCATATTGACCAACCATGCCTATATACTACCTTAAAGTCATATTCTTGAAGCATCAAGGCCTATCTTACAAGTTTTCTAATTAGGTTGTCAGATTCCATAAGCCATTTAAGTGGTTGATGGTCTATTATTAAGAAAAATTCTCTACCACGTAAATAACATCAAAATTATGTTTTTATTTCATTTTTTTCAAATATATGTATATATATATATATATATATATATATATTTATTTGAAAAGAAGTCTAACAAATCTTAAATGCCAACTTTTAGTGAAAATTTTGAAGATATTTTTTAACATTACAAAGCTAAAGGATCACAAAGTTATGTGTGTAAGCACATACCTGCTCAGACATACAGACACAGATACATTTTGCATAAACCACATGATAAATAAATTTGTAATTATCCCTTGGAAAACAAACAATGAAACATTCGGCATTCAAGTTCGAACCTGGCCTCATGATATCACCTACATTCATCCATCGACGACAGTTTCCTCCCGAGTTTGAAAGCTTCATCCATCAGCGAATCAAGTATTACATCCATCAGCGAATCAAGTATTACATCCATCAGCGAATCAAGTATTACATCCATCAGCGAATCAAGTATTACATCCATCAGCGAATCAAGTATTACATCCATCAGCGAATCAAGTATTACATCCATCAGCGAATCAAGTATTACATCCATCAGCGAATCAAGTATTACATCCATCAGCGAATCAAGTATTACATCCATCCAAACTAAGATACCCTATCCATCTGATACGCATTAACTACTCATCCTTCACTACGCGCCATCCACACATTCATCCGCATTTGCAACCGAATGTGATTTAGACTTTGTCGCGACGCTTCTTCCTCGTTGGCGCAGATCTCGCCGATGAAGCGATCGAAATGCGATCGCAAGTTTAGAATTGAATTTGGATTCCTGGTGGATCGATCATCGAATCTTCATAATACTAGCATCGAAGGAAGTGACACGATTCTTTGCGCGCAGTCGAATGGCCCCAACGTTCATGTTTTACGTGAGGGGATGCAAAAGCTGTGCAGATACACTTCTAATTGCAGAGGGTTCGGAATGTGGCGTGAAGAGGTCCCTCATGGCAAGCCAAATGGCGCTTCGAGCATACCCCTGGCCCCTTTCTCATTAAGACAACAGAATGAAGACAAGAGCATGGATAATTTCCAGTAATACTGTTGAGGAATCGTAGCTGACAAGGCTAAAGAGAATGCTGTGGTGTCCCTGATCCACCTTGCTTACAGCAGCACCTGCTCCTCTTCAGCAACAAAAATCGGTCGAATTCTTCATGACATTCAGAATGAAAACGCGCTCTGCAGCTAGTTGTGGCTCGTGATCTGACATGCATATGCTCGACAGCTTTTCGAATGCTTGAATACCGCATGTGACAGGTACAAGACTAGTATTCCCAAGTTTCTGACATGTAACCTCACAAGTCACAAATTGCAGACAATAGCTCATCAATCCAGAAAGGGTGATAGATCTTATGCAAAAGTGTGACCTAGCTCGACATCCAGAAACCGAAGCTTGCTGATGCTCCATTTTTGAATGAGTGGGGAACACCAGCGTAACTCGTCGTGGCCCAGAAGTTGTCACTCGAATATCTGAAACCGGCAGATCCCAGACACGATCCAGGAAACGATGTCCAACTGCTTCGCGCAGCCTTACAACATCAACCAAACAAGCTCCACGACTTCTGCCGATGCTGCACAGCCCCGAGACATATACTATTAAAGCTCAAGCATGCTTCCGAGCGTGTCAATCAACGTCCCCTGAGGAACTTCTGCTTTTGCTTCATACGACACTACACGAACTAGGGTACGCGATTCCGAGAAGTAAACCATCACTGAAGAGCACACAGACTGTTTGCAAAACAATGACTGAAACAGCACAATATTCCTCGACAATCGTCTGTATATCATCCATGTTGTTGAAGAGATCGATTGTGGGTCACAGTATGAATGGGAGCCGTGTCAACAGAATTTGGGAATCAGAAAACTTGCAGAAAAGTGGTGTCATATTTCCACGCTTCCCTCGGCATGAGTTCCCTTCATTTTCCATTACCCAAGTCATGTTATTTCGTCACCATGATCCGAAGCTCTGAGCTCAACTTTTTCTAGCAATTGAATGCTTCCATGTTATGAATCTGAAAGTGCCGTGTTCCAAGTTCCAATGAAGTGCCCTTGGAGTTCCCCAAGGCGAACGTCGTCGACGTCGTCGTCTTTGGGAAGACAGCGTTCGGCACGGCCTGTCTCTGCAGTCGAGCGTGTGCATTTTTCTTCACTGCCCTCAGCGTTTGCTGTGGGGATTTGAGCTCCGCTTGGTGCGTAGGGTTTGGTGTCAGGAATCCGGCACCATGTTGGCGAGGGGGTTGGGGCGGCGTCTTCCCGCACTCGCTCGACTTGCGCAGTCCTCGCAGGGCGCTTCTGCGGCTCTTGTAGACGTGAGCACCTGCGTGAAAGAGGAGCGTCTTGAGAATGATCTGAGCGTGGTGCTGTCTAGCTCTAGCTCGCTCAGCCGATCGTGGCACTTTTCTCGTGGTGGGTTCTCTTCGTGTGAAGCTTTTTTGTCTTCTGTGTGCGCCTTTCAGCTGTGTGCTGTTGCTTCGAAGAGTTTTCGCTTTGGGTTGTCGAATTTAGGGCACATTGGCAGTCGATTTGTGGCCTATGCTTTGATGTGTTCGTTGGTGATTTGGTTCTGACACAAGTGTAGGACGCATTAAGGGTTTGCGGAGTCTTCGATGCTGAGCTTCGGGTTATATTCTGTTTTTGAATTGATTGGGATCTATGCAGTTGTGATCTTGTGAATTCATAAAGGTTTCCCCTAGTTGAATCAATATGTTCTAGGAAATTGTGCATATGTTGTTCAGTGGTATTTTTTGCTTCTGGTGGAAGCATGTCTTGATTAAACGCAAAACCAACATTTCACGTTAGAAACCTATTGTTTTGTTTAGAACTCGTGAAATTGATTGTCTTCGAAACCTAACGAAAATTTACATAATTAGGGTAATAATCATTCTGTAAACAAAGGGACCCTATAAAATTAGCTGCATAATAGATTTGTGCCGCATACTTTTAGAGCAGGGAGAGTACTGAAATAGGATGCCGGAGTACACGCAGGCTAGCCCATATCCTGTCCGTTACTCTAGAGCGGGACAAACGTCGGCGCTGATTGGAAACTTGGGATTTTTCATTCAGCCTGTTTATCACGCTGTACAGTTGATTTCTACAGATAAACTGGTCCACGCGGTGAATATATCAAAGTGCCTCTCATATCTTATGTCAATATATCAAAGTTGCGCTTTGCTATCCTTGATAAGTCTAGGAGTGCCTAATTGTCATGATTATATTGCTACTAATGTATCAAGCCATATGTTGTTGCCATGTCTCAGGATTTGCCTCAGATGCTCTGGCAGGGACCGTATCGGGTACACATACAGTCCCAGCCACAGCTCAGGCTTTGAAGAATATTTCTAACGAGATTACATACGATGAGCATACACACGAGAGATGTGCACCAGGGGATCCCAGCAAGAAGGCTTTTGCTTACTTGATCCTGACTGGTATGTTGTGTTCTTTCATGTTCATCTTCTCAGCCTTTGCGTGCTGCATCTCCATTTGCCGCTTGCTCTACCTGTGAATACCAGTGCTGGTGATTTATTGGTTTTTGTGGCTTTCACGATCTGCTGATCGTATCAGTTGTGCATAATATCCTCTTCCCATAAACTTTGCACGTCATAGATCTCAAGCCGTGTGCATTTTAGTGTAGTCTCACAACTCTAATATGTATATTTTGTTTTCTTTTTTATTTTTCTAGGAGGGCGTTTTATCTATGCATCAGCCCTGCGAATCCTTGCGCTCAAGCTGATTTTATCAATGTCAGCCAGTCGAGACGTTCTTGCTCTGGCCTCATTGGAGGTTGACATCTCCAGCATCGAACCTGGGTCGACCGTGACGGTGAAGTGGCGTGGCAAGCCTGTGTTTGTGCGTCATCGTACTGAAGCCGACATCAAGTTGGCGAACTCGACCCCATTGAACGAGCTTCGGGACCCTGAGGAAGACTCTGTAAGGGTGCAAAATCCCGAGTGGCTAGTAGTGGTGGGCGTTTGCACCCACTTGGGATGTGTGCCATTGCCGAACGCAGGGGACTATGGGGGCTGGTTCTGCCCTTGCCACGGTTCTCACTACGACATTTCGGGACGCATTCGAAAGGGTCCTGCACCTTACAACCTGGAAGTGCCCCAGTATAAGTTCACAGAAGAAACCAAGCTTTTGATCGGCTAAGTATGTTCGTTGGAAGATTACTTGAATGAGTTCAGTCAGAAGAGGTGTGGAGTCGATTGTGGTCTTGCTGATAGTGGTGTACTCATCAGCATGTCAAGCTGTAGAGGGAATCAAGAACGTGGAAGAACTATGTTCTATTACTTAAAAAGTCAAATTTAGGTGTTACGCTATTTCCACTTCAAATTTCTATATGATTGAGGAGATAGTTGTCTTTCAATCCTGGTAGAGTTATTTTTATCTGCAAACATTTGCTTCCAAATAGAATTATTGGCTGATTCGTATTTTTATTATGATATTAAGATGGTTGGCTGTTACTAAATACCGTAAAATTCTTTTTATCAATAGTGGCATTAGATGTCACATTCTAAAAGGCATCAACTTTCTTTCTCTGTTTTTTGTTTTTTCGTTTCTTTAAGTTTAGATTTGATACTGTTAAGGTAGTACAAATTAAGAGATTAAATTGTGCCACCAGGTTTGATCCCAGGTAGTGCAAATCTAGATATCGGTTAGATTCAACTGTTTTCTTTCAAAATTTGAGGTCACCCAGTTAAGGCATTCTCAACTCTTGATGGCTTTAATCATTGGAGCAATCCTAACCATAAATCCGAAATACTGTAACAATACACTCACCTCACATTCATAACAATACATCTTGATTATAAATATTGGTTTCACAAAAATCACTATTCTTCAATTATGAAAGAAACCAGATTTTTTAAATTTAGGAATCTGGTTTACACTTTTGCATAATTAATGTAGTATTGGAGATCAATATGTTTGTTTTGAAAGTTGATTAGTTAGCATACATCTTGTCTAGGTTAAAATTGTAATGGTTGGGTGGGTCTTTACAACCACCAAAATAGTTATAATTTCAACCTTCATACTATTTCTCTTTGTCTGTTATTCAATCCAACCCATACAACAATATTCTTACATTGCAATATTTTTGTCTTCAAAACATTACTTTAAGTTCAAAGTTCCTTTCAATTCTTGTGATTTTTGTATTTGCCATGCAATCAATGCATTTGACATAATTTAGCTTTAATACGGTTTACAAAACTTACAATACAAGATTGACATAAATGTCTATCATAAGATTCATCAATGTCATCATTATTGTCTTAAATAAAAACATTTTATATTACATCATATTGTACTCCTTTACTTTTTATATCTTTTGCTTGAAATATTTGTAGACTCAATATCTTGTGTAAAAACATACATCAAATTATTTACAACCACCCATGTTGAAACTTTTGAGCAATTTAATGATATAATTTTTGAGCTTAATGCAATGGAAAATTTTATTGTATCTCTCACATGTCTATTTGTTTTTATCTTAAATGAATACTTTCTTATCATTATTGTTATTATTATGCTAATTTATTTATTTATTAAAACGACTCTGTCAAACTCATTTCACTTGCCATTAAAATTTGATGATCAATATAAATGGTTTCAATATGTGTACATCAATGTGATTATTTGATGTACAAAAAATTATAATCTTGATTTATTATGTACAAAAAAAAAATTAAAATAATCTATAATTTTTTTTTAATTTTTTGATTTTTTCAAATTTGAAAAAAAATATTATCTTGAAATTTATTTCATATTTTTTGATGATTATGGTTGACTTACTTACAAAGATGTATCTAATGATAAAATTAGAAAATAAACAATATGATTATTTCATTCATTAAAACACACACATACACACACATATATATATATATATATATATATATATATATATATAAACTTATTCTTGCAACTTCTAACATATTTTAGTCATTAAAGTAGAAGATTTTTTTGTAATTATTTGATAACTCAAGATACATTTATGAGTAACCATTAAAAGAAAAGATTAGCACTATTTGAGTAATAGCAATTACAATTTGAAGATGAAGTTTGCAAATATTTCTTTGAAAAATTGTAGAAGAACCTATATTATCTAACAAGGTAGATTCTAAGATTAAGAGAGAAATTTAAACAATTTGTAGAAAAGAAAACTTCATCCACATCAATTGTTGCAAAAGACTTGCAATGAAATAAAGTTCTTTGCAACGTGTTAAAATGAGGATCAATTCAACATACTCTTTAAAAGAGGCAAGTTACATACAAACAAGATTGAAGAAAGCTAAGATATGTTGGCACAAATAAACAGAACAAATGCCTTTTGTGAACTAACCTATGTTTAAAAATACTCCTATAAAAGATGGATATAAAAGAATGGCCTTGCTTGTAATCATGGTAGTTTCAAATATATGTTTGATTAATACATTTGTGTCAATATTCATGGTATTTATGATACCATATGTTTCAAAATAAATTAAAACTTGAAATAATTAAGTTTGAAGAAAACTAAGATTTGACATTAATAGAACATCAAAGCAAAGAAGTTGTATGTGGTACTTGCTTTTGATATGATAACAATTACAATTATGGTAATTTAGCCACATTCCTAAAAGTTGCTTTCATACAATTTATTTGTTTATTTGTTTTGATAGAATGAAAGAAAAAGATGGTAAGCATAAATAATACAAATGATAAGTTTTAAAAAGATAACAATAGTTTTGAGGCTAATGAAGAGAATACAATAAAAAAAAAATTGTATAAGTAAATTATATATTGACATATATACACATACATGCATTAATATTTCTACAAAAAATATAATGAACAATAAAAGATATTTCATTTTAAATTGTATTAGTTAAAAATAATGACATGGTTGAGGTCATTGTGTCAAGGATAAGAACTCAATGAAAGCAAATAAATAGGTAAGACTCTTTCAAAGAAATATGAAAAAATAGAAATAGAGAAGTATGTATATTAAAAAAGAAACTAGAATACATATTGCCAAAAGACAAGGAAATTAAAGACTCTTGAAACTAGACTAAAAGCAAGAAAAGAGTTGACAAGAGTGAATAAGGCTTCATTCTTGCCTCCATATATACTATCTACCTAGGATCTATATAGCAACGTTCTATAAGACCTCTAAAAAACGTGTTGACTTTGCATGACATATATTTTAACTTGCAAGACAAGTTTTCTATATAGGTGCCACATAGTTAGCTTGTTCCACAAGCTACCAATACATGTGGGACGTGGTTAGGTTGTTGACCAAGTTTCTAACCTATCAATCAACTATAAACACATGTAAAGTCAAAACAACATCTAAGAAGCTTCTAGGAAATTTATATAAAAGGTATTATAAAATTAATCTATTTTTTATCTACTTCTACCTATTCACATTACCTAGATATTAATTATAATAGATATATATTCATGGCACATTGATATAGACTTTATTTTTTAGATTATTAATACAAGAATTTTTTAATTGATATTTTTAATCTAAAATAATATTAAAAGTAGTTAGATAGATTCTACATCAAATTTAAAATCATTTTTTAGATCTAGATTTAAGATTTATGTTTAAGATTAATTACATGTATAAAACTTAATGGATTTTTAGGTTTATGAAAAAGATTGAGATTTAAGTCTAATATTAAGATTAAATCTAAGATTTTAATTACCTACATATTTAGGACCAAAACCAAAATTTATACTCAAAACTAAAATTTATGTTTAAGATTAAGACTATGACTTGCATCTAAGACTAAGACTTATGTCTAATATTATAATTATTTCTAAGTCTACAATAATAATCAGATTTAAAGATAAATTAAGATTCACTCATATAAACACTTTTGTTTTGTTTTGTTTTGTTTTGTTTTGTTTTTTTTTTTTTTTTGTATATAAATATAATCTTGATAAGTTACTACTTTAATTTATTGGAAACATTATATGAAAAAAAATTCATTTATTTACTTATTTCACTCAAGATTTAATTTATTTCATTCATAGAAATTTCTTATTTTAAAAAATATAACATAATAAATTTTAGAGCATCTTTCAAGTATCTATATTATATTAAAATTCTTATTTATTCACATTTTTTTTTGTGAGGTTAAAATAAAAAGTTTATTATATAATAATTTTAATTGTAGGAGAAAAATAATGTACTTTGAAAAGATGGATTGGCTGAAAATCAATTAAATTCTAAAATAAGTCATACAATTGAAATATGTCTTCAAGTACAATTTGAAAGCTTTTACAACATATCTATGACTTAATAAACGTATAATTTTCATAGACATATATATTAACTTATATAAGAAGTACTAGGTAAAAGATAAATGTAGGTAGATTTGATACTATCTTATGGCAAAGCTTCTTAGAAGCTTTATAGATGCATATTTGACTTTGTATATTTTATAGTTGATTGATAGGTTACAAACTTGACTAACAAGTTAGCTATGTGTCACATGTGTAGATAGCTTGTAATATAAGCTAACAATATTGTGCACATAGAAGAAACTTGCCTTACAAGTTAAGACATATGTCTTACAAATTAGACATGTGTTGGACATCCTATAGAATGTCGTTATATAGCTTCTAGTTAGATAGTATATATAGAGGCAAAAATAAAGTCTTCTTCACTCTTATCAATCCTATTTTAGACCTTAGTTTTATTTCAAGACTTTTTAGTCTTCTTGTCTTTGATAATAGCTACTTTAATTTAATATTATAATATCTTTGAGTGATATTTTAGTTATTTTTTAATAACACAAGAATTTATTGATCTTTAATTTTTTTAGAAATCATGTCATTAATAGTTTGATAAAATTATTAAATTATTATTATTTTTTATTTTAAAAGTGAGTGGATTATTTTATTTCTATTATTATGTTTTAAAATATATATACTACCAATCTTTAAATAAATTTTTGATTTCTTAAATACTAATTGATATCTTCAAAGTAAACCATCCTTTTTAATAGAAATTTTTATTTGATATTATAAGTTTTAGATTATTATCTTCCAATTTGACTTGTGAATTTATTTATATTGTCTATAGGAGAAAAAATTGTAGATGCTATTCATGGAAAAAGTAAGAATAGATTTGCAACTATTGTACATCTTTAGAAGTTTGACAATACTCTTAGAGTCGAATCTTACTTAACACTTAATAAAAGTTTCATTCTTTCTTCATATCCTTCACCTTGTTTTACAATACAAGTTTTTTTAAGACTAAAAATTCACAAAGTCTTTATTAAATTGAAGAACCTTAGCTTGTTTTATAGACAAAGTTTTATATATATATATATATATATATATATATATATATATAATTTAAAAAAATAAGCTTATGCATGTAAAAGTCATAGATAGTCATTTGTTGTCCTTTGAAGACATGATCCATAAAACAACTCCTTTTGATATATCAACTAAAGATCATAATAGCTAAGTAATATTCAATATTATTGGATCTCTTTTTAAATCAATTATTTTAGAGTTATTGTAGCTAGAAAAATATTACCTTCAAATAGATTAGATTTCTCATAAAATTAATTTCTTCTATAGTTTAATCCAAGATTTTGCTAGTCGAATAGAAATCCATAAGTCCAATACATCCAAATTCTTATTGGTTGGTGCAAGGGTTTTCATGCATGCTGCAAAAGAATGATCAATTTTTACTATATATACCATATCTTTTTTCAATAGAAAAAAGATTTCAAGTGGTATTTTAAGCCAATACAAAGATTATCAAGACATTTTTGAAAAATAAAATGTAGATATTCTTCTAAATCATTTTTCTTAAAATTGTTCCATTGATCTTTAAGATATAATTCAACCACCATTAAGACCAATCTATAACCTATCACAAAATGAATTGGCTGCATTCAAGGAATATATTCAAAAGAACTTGGCTAAAAACTACATAAGCTATTATAAATCTCTAGCAAAGACTCCTACTATATTTGTGAAAAAAAAAAAAAAAAAAAAAAAAAAAAAAAAATCTCTACAAATGTATGTGGACTATAAAGGACTTAACAACATCACTTTCAAAAATAAGTATCATCTATTTTTGATTTCAAGACTTCTTAATTAATTCAATCAATTAAATATCTAAATAAAAATAGATCTTTTAAAGAGCATATAACTTGATATGTATCAAAAAAAAAAAATGAATGAAAAATTATGTTTTAAACCAAGTGTAGGTATTTCAAAAATAATGTCATGCCTTTTAGATTCACAAATACATCAAGTACTTTTCAACATCTAATGAATGGCTTCTTTTGTGAGTTTCTTAATGACTTTGTTATTTTTTTATCTAGACGACATTTTAATCTACTCTAAGAACATAAAAGAGCATGAACTTTATGTTCATTGTGTCTTATAAAAACTAAAAGATGCAAGTCAATATACCAATATAAAAAAATGTATATTTTATACTACTCAAATTGATTATTTAGAATACATCATTTCAAAAATGGCCTTATGATAGATCTTAAGAAAGTCCAAACTATTATGGATTGAAAGATCTCAAAAACAGTCAAAGATATGCAATGTTTTTTTAAGATTTGTGAATTATTACTAGATCTTCATCAAAAATGTTTTTCAAATTATGTCTCATCTTATACATTTGATCTAAAAAGACAAACTTTAGTGAAAAAAAGAAATTGAAACATCTTTTGAATTCTTAAAAATAATATTTATTTTTGCAACAATCTTGTACTAGATCAATTTTTCTGAGGCATTTTTTTTTATAGAAATAGACATATCAAATTTTCGTACATATATAATATTATCACAAATAGAAACATATAACAAGTTCCACCTAATAGCTTTTTATTCCATGAACTTTTTAGTAGCTAAGATCAACTAAAAGATCCATGATAAAGAACTTCTTACAATTATAAATTCATTTCAAAATAAAATCATTATCTAAAAGATGCTTAAAGTTAAATCATTGTGTATAAAAATCACAAGTACCTCAAGTATTTTATGTCAATAATTATTTTGAATTATTTTGAAGTCCATAAGAGCATGTTTTTATAAAGATTTCATTTCAAAATTTCTTATTGATCTAAAAAATAATAAGATTTATCAAACATCCTATCTAAACATTATTATCTTACATTAAAAGAAAAAAATGTAGCTTTTAATCAACAAAGAATGATTTTCTTAAAGTCGGAGTAATTTCATCTTCAAGCAATGAAATCAACATTGATTGTTGATTCAATCTTTCATAAGAAAATTCATTCAAATATGTTCTTTGATCTTCTTGTTTATGATATTAAGAAAAACATTTCTAAGTCTCATGATACTTCTAAGTTTTAGTTTAAAAATAATTTACATTACTTTGGCGGGCACTTATATGTTCTAAAAGACAAAGCTTAATCACATGTTCTTTAAGCTTATCACAACTTCCTTGTAGTAGGACATTTTCTATACAATAAGATTTTGGAACAATTATCTACAGTTTTTTAGTAACTTCAGATGTGAAAAATAATTAAAGTCTTTGTATAATCTTGTGACATTTGTTCAAGATTAAAAATTCTTTGTTTTTAACCTTATTAATTTCTTTAGTTATTATTTATTTCAAAACAATTGTGATTTTTTTGTTTTTATAGATTTTATTATTAATTTTTTAATTTCAAATTCTTATGATTTTATATTCATGATAGTACATCAATTTATTAAAATAGTATATTTTTTATTATATATAAAATCTATCAAATGTGAAGAAATAACTAAGTTTTTTCTTGATAATATCTATCGCTATCAAAGATTGCCAAAAAATATTATAT
This sequence comes from Physcomitrium patens, assembly GCF_059467195.1. Lineage (NCBI taxonomy): Eukaryota > Viridiplantae > Streptophyta > Bryopsida > Funariales > Funariaceae > Physcomitrium > Physcomitrium patens. The sequence continues at coordinate 13,347,719 of NC_143429.1, read as the reverse complement.
CAAATAGAAGAGATTTAATTTGTATCAAGATTTTAGAGAATCTTTTTTAAAATTTTAAATGTGAATAAAAAGTCATTTTTGGCTTTTCATCCTAAAATCAATGAATAAGAAAAACAAATAAATTAAGTTTTGAAGCAATATTTAATATGTACCATCATCTATTAATAAGATGATTAGGTAATTTTTTTGCCATTTGTAGAGTTTTTTTATAATAATATGGTACATTCTTCTATACAACAAATATCTTTTTTTGCTGATTATAATTATTATCTATAAATTAATATTTTTGACTTTGTAAAAGTTGATAATCTTATGACAAAAGATTTGACAAATTATTTATTTGAGTTACATATAATAATAAAGGTGTGAATCCCATCAATGGATTTTAATTGGTAGATTGGTTAAAAATATAGTATTAAGTCATTTAATGAGATAAATACTAAGGTTAGGGAGTCTTTTTGATTATTTACATATTTATTAGAATTTAGAAGTATTTATAAGTATAAAAGTCTTATTAGAAGAAAAGTTATAAAAATGGAGTCTTAGTAAGTCTTGGAGGCAATTATCTTAGTTGGTATAGTATTTCCATTCATTATTGAATATTAATGATTAGTAATTGAGACCAATGGCTTCACTAGCTTCTTATCTACATGTATTACTTATAAAATCCTATCAATGATTAGTTAGTGGTTAGAAGAAGCATGAAAAAGAACTTCATGTCTTTTTAATTAATTATATAAAAAATAATATTTTTAGTAGATTTAAATTGATTTTATTATTATAAAAAATAAAAAAGATAAAAAAATATAGTCTTATATGGATATTAGTATTATAGAAATACCATAGGATTTTTTGGAATTCATTTTTAAATTATTTAGGATTTTTTATGAATTTTTAGAGAAAATTTCAAGACCTTGGTAAAATTGAGTTTTACCACCTTGAGAGTCATTATGAAGAAAGGAAGCAAGATAGGAAGACTATACAAGGTTTCTAAGCCAATTGGATATTTTTGAATACCTTGGTGAAGTCAAAAATGAAAAAAAAAATAAAAAATAAAAAATAAAATAGTTTTATTAGTAGAAAATAGGAAGACCAATAGCTAGTATAGTCCTTGTAGGAAGAGAGGTGTACAATTTCCATATGGATTGTAGCACCTTGGGTATAGGTAGGAAGATAAGACTAAGGCCTCAAGGTCTCTTTAGACGACCAATATGTACTACTTGTGAGCCTTGATGAGGCTCGAGCTCCTGGTTTCTTAAGCAAGTTACCCTTGAGGTAAAAATTATTCACTTGATTTTTCTATTATTTATATTATATATTTAATCTATCATAACTTACTCATAATAACTTGGAATTACATGACTTTTATGTCATTGGAAAGATAAAAAAAAATTATCTATCTAAAAATATATTTTTTATTTTTTACTTTTATTTTTTTCTGAATAAAAATCTAGTAAACAGACTATGACTAGTTTTGTAATGTACGATTGCTTGAATGCATTTATTTCACTTGTTTTGTGTTATTCTTCTTTTGTTCTTGTTTATTGCTATTTCTATTTCATACCACCAATTACAAGCAATTCTTAATTGAGGCCATCTTATAATTTGGGATAAGGGGAAAATTAACCCTCACAGAAGACAAAATTAAAAGAAGCTCAAGAATAATAAAAAACCAACACAGATGCCTAATACAAAGAGCAACCTCAATTCAACATTGATAACAAAGTATGATTATTTTATTGCAATATTAAGACTAATCACACTTGTGATAAACCATAAACTTTGACCATTTTTCATTTATAAACAAATGAATGTAATTGCTTATTAATTATATCTTTCAAAGTCTGTGAAGATTCATCTTATATTCTATGTATCTTTTTTTAGATCATATAACAGTGAATATTTTGAAAAGAAGACAAATATCACTTCTTCTTATAAAAGTCAATAATAATTAAGAATTCAAAATAGAAGAAGTTTTAGAGTTCTATGAGGGGGTATAACCGTGCCCGAAGGCAGTTGTGACCCCCCTCCCCGAGGTGCCGATGAGACAGCGTTTGAATGGCCTCGTTCTTGTCGTGAAGGGATTCGAGTGACGTAGTGAAAGCACCGACTTCTCATGGACGCTTCCGAGATTCTGCTCGTGTCCTCTGCAGCAGCAGGGCGTTTAAAGCCGCGCAGTAACGGTAGGGGGGGAATCCCGAAGCAGCCTTTGCACCGCTCTCATCAAATCATGGCCTCTCGCTCGCTGCATTTAATATTCAGCCCATGAAGGAGTGTCGCATGAAGCCATTAGAATGGTTAAATCCTCGTGAAGGGAAGGAATGAAAAGTCTTATCCATTAGAACTGCGCTCTTCTGCAGCTTCACGATCAATCGTTCTTTGTGGGTAAATGGTGTCGAGTTCGGGATTGCCGCGCCGCTTGGCTCGTGTTCATTTCGCTTGATGATTTGTTTTTATTTTATTTTTATTATTATTTTTTTTTATGTTCACGTTATGGGTACAGAAGAGCAGCTGGTGTTTGCTGTTAAACTAATTCTGGCGCAATGTAAAAACTCGCTACTGTTGGAAATTGACCCAACCCTGGCACGAATTCTCTACCACAGTCACCCAGCCCAACAGGGCAATGAGAAGGGAAAAGTCGAAGGGGGTTGAAGAGGAGTACTGGCAAGTAGCGAAGCAGAGATTCTGCGTGGAGAGGTCGGTTTTGCTCTGAGAAGTCGCCGCCACGCGTGAGAAACAGGACTAGGTTATTCTGTTTGTTACTGGGTTTGTTGTGTACGCTGCCGAATGGACAACTGGAGACAGGCGAGAGTGGTGAGACGACACAGAATTCCGGCTGTGCCATCCATACAAAGGCCTTGCTTGCTTTAGTGAGCTCCAACGCTCTCTTCTCTTGTACGGGGCCGAGGCGGTACTGACGAACGGACGGAATGACTCGTCACCCACCTGTTCGTTTCAGGCCAACTGGGATCTCGGGCTCTCTTGCTACGAAAGTTCCTCTTTGCTTCACTGGCACCTTGTGTCATTGTTTTCATCCACCGTGTAATTTATCCATCGATTTCACCGTGCACTTCATGGACGGATGGCGTTCGTTGCGTCTCTGTGGATGAGATCGTCACCGTGTGGATTTTATACTCAAGGCTACGGTCCACATGGACATTGCCTTGGCCAATCATTGATGATTCCTCATATCCACCTCTTTATTATTATTTATCTGTATATTCAATCCTTTCACTTTTACTTCATTTTTTTCCTCTTTTTTTGTTTTTATTTATTTATTTATTTATTTTTGCCCCCTGTTATAAGTGGCAAGGGGAGCATAGAATGGAACTCAAGGTGTGTCCCATTGTGAAGAAAGGAGGACCATTCCACACTCATGTTTAGTCCATGTGTCTTAATCACATGAAAGAAGAATGAGTATGTTGAAAGATAAGTGTAGAGGGATTTTAAAAAAAAAACAAAAACAAAAAGATCGGGCACTAGCAAAATAAATAAATAAATAAATGGTGATTTTGGAAATGATGAGCTGTGGATTGTAAATGAAATGATATTTTAAATGCTCACCCTTCATGCCCTATATTAAAGACATTCATTTTTCTTGGAATGATCATATTCCAATTTCAATACATGTGCAATGGCTTCAATGGGATTTTGTAGCACATATATATACAAACATACCAATGCACTTATGAATAAAAATAGATAAACCTTATATTGAACCAAGGTTAGTAACAGCAAAACATAAAATGTTTTGATAGCATAGTAATTTCTTGATACATTTGCAAACATAAAAAGAAAAAGACACATTTATTTTGCGTTGAAAAATACAATTATTTCCTATTTTCTATTTTAACATAACCTATATATATATAGAGGGAGAGATAATCATCAACACACATCTCTAAAAATAATGTTTTAGAAATGTGAGATTTTTTTACACATGCACAAGTGCTTCTGTGTGTACATGTACACACATGCAAACATAAAAAAAATCATACACATTTGTTGTGCCCCACTAAAACCTACCTTGACAAACTTAAGAGATTACAAATTTCCAACCCTTTTAGACAGTAACAAGCCTAAGAACCTTCCCACATCTCAACAGTAAGCACTAAAAAGAACAATGGATAAACACACTCAAATGTGAGGATTGGGCATTGATGAGAACTAGCTTCTCATTTCAAATTGGTAACATCTAGTAGCTTGTGATATGGCAACAAGGATAACTTGGATTGAATGAAAAAAAACATAAATCGACATACAGTTCTTTGAAGAAAAAATTATTATGCATGTATGTCATGATGGGCTTGTCCAAATATAATGTACTATATGTTTAAGCGTTGCAACAAGTAACATGAGAAACTCACCTGTAATCTCCAATCCTGGTCTCATATTACCATTATTATAATAACACAAGAATCAATACACAAAGTTGAGGAATACAAACAGCATATGTGAGGGGGAAAATTTAGTCATGAACCCACATTGTCATGTGACCAGAAAGAGTGTTTTTTGTGTTTTCTTTTTTTGTTTTCTTTTCTAGAAGCTTCTGTTCTGGAAGCTATTACAACTCACACACACACACGGTAATTAGGGCCACAACAAATACGACTCCCATGCCCTCGTCAATGAATGGGCAGTAATAACATCCGACGTGGAATCACAGCCAGCTTCTTCCCGAATCAATGCCGTTGCGACGCGCCCAACCGCCCACGCGCGGCAGTGGCAAGGCACTCGCTGTGGAGCCTAATCGTCAAGCGCCAGCCATCAAAGGCAGGCAACTGGGAGTGGGTTTCAATTGGGTAGGAGGAGGACGAGGAAGAGGGAGAATGCTGCATGAATACCTTCCACGCCTTCATTCCTTCCGCCAAAATCCACTGCTTTATCCCACGGATTCTCGGTTACTGCGGCGTGGAGGTCGCGAGAGAGCAGAACGGCGAATGCGTGTGGCTGGTTTGAAGGCGAATGGAGGGAAATTTGCAACGCCGCGAGTGCCATAAAAGGGCATTGGAAAGCGAACTATGAGAGAGAGAGCAAGAAATGTGCAAGAGATGCAGGAATCGTGAAGGGCATCAGCGCCGCGGGTGGGCCTTCAATTCCCACCGGGCCGGGCCGGGATCCCAGGAAGGGGCCCGCTCGTCCCACCTGGTGGAACGTTGGCGCGGATATAGACCCCACACGGCTACAGGGACCAGACCCAAGCTAGTCCGGCTTCTATCGTCGTGGGACTTGATCTTGTGGCTTTGTCGATGGAATTTTTAGCTGCTTCTGCGTCCGTCGTCGGAGCTCTGCGTGCTGCCGATCTGGACTCTCCCCTCGCGCGCTCCTTTGCAGGTGCGGTCCGCTTCGTCGACGCGGATGCCGTCTTTGCGCTGCGATTTTATGAATTAATGGGTTTTTTTGGGAGTGTTTTTGGCATCGTTTTGGAGCGAGTTTTGGAGGGTCGAGGGTTTTTTTTTTTTTTTTTTTTTTTTTTTGGGTTCGCGGGGTTAGATTTGACCAAGTGGAGCAGGAATTTCATAGTGACTTTCACTGCGGTTCTTCTGCATAGGATCCTGTTTTTCGTGACATGGGTGCTTTTGGGTAAGAGCGAGTGCGAGGTTTTCGTGCACTGATTACAGCACCGTACGCAAAGCAGGGGCAAGAAGAATCTGAGGAAGTGAGGATGTCCCGGATGTGAAGGCGAAGTGCCCCGGAGACACTCGCTGCGTAGGTGTGAGTTGGGTCATCGTTGTGTAGGTTGTGGTTGTCATATTGCCGTACCATTTTTCGCGACCGTCGGAGGTCAGAGGAAGAAAAGGGGACGGGGTTGATGGTTGCAGTAGTTGAAACAAGGAGTTGCGATTCCTTTCGTGAAGTTGCATTTACTTCGCCTTGGTGATGTGTAGGATTTGATAGCATCTTACGTTCGATTTTTTTTTAAAATTTGTTTTTATTTATTTATATTTTTTTAAAAATTTATTTATGTATTTGGAGGGCTTACATGGTGCAATCAGCTGTGGTTTATCTGGTTGGGCTATCTTGGGTTCAAGAGTTTCATATCTCTTTTACCACTTGGAGTCTGGTGGAATGTGTGTAGATGCTGAATCTTTTGATTCTTTCCGATCGTTCGTCTGCAAATGAATCGTGTATGGCTCGGTGGGTTTGTGCTCTGGATTTCTCATGAAATGAATCGTTGGTTGATATGTGTTGTACAGTAACCCCCCCCCCCCCCTCCGAGGTCAAGAAAGTGATATCTGGGCGTCTTCCATTTTTCGGAGCGTCTGAGTGGCGCTTCGTTCACATTGAAGAACAGGGTTGAATCAGTGGTAGCAGCCATGCCCACCGAACTTCTCAGCATTCAGCCTGGGGATCTGAAGTTTGCATGTGCGTTTTTTCTTTCACCACTGGTTGCTCATTATTATTGTTGCAACTAATACACAGACCACTATTGGTTGAAGCATGCTGTGCGCCCATTAAATATAGCTCACTCATTAACAGTGTGGCGCTGCCAATTCGCTAGTTATGCTTCAATTAGATTTACATCATCTGTACATGAACAAACGGTAGTAACGGTCGTGTCTGGGTTTGGGAAGGTACCAGAGTTATTCGGGTTATCCATTTTTCACTGATGTTCGCTACAAATTTGACATCTGTAGTACTATTCTATGTCCTCTAATCATGCTTTTCTACAGTAATTTGTGAGGTCATAGTTAGCTTTCTTCCGAGGTGTGCACGATCAGATCAGTAATGCAGTTGTGTCTGCTAACCAAGTCTTAGGATTTAGTGACCAAGGCTTACAGTGCCACTACTTATGTGTACCGCATTTCGCAGTTTTTTTGATGCATTGCGTCTAAGTAGGTATTTGATGCCTCTTCAATTTGATGTATCTGTAGAAGATAACTCTACATATCTTGGTTCTGTTTCTCCAAATTTGGATTTCACTTTTAATCATCTATTATGCTGATGGAAACTGCATTCCTCTGCCATGCAACAGTTGAGTTGAAGAAACAGATATCATCTTCTCTTCGGCTAGTCAACTCTACCGATCACCATGTGGCCTTCAAGGTGAACATTAGGGTTTAACCCTACCTGACTTTGGACAGCTAGGGTTTCGAAATTTGAAGCAGTTTCTTACTATGACCGGGAAGGGAGTACCCAACTTTTGGAATTATGAGGGTTTTTGAGAGAATTCAGCTCTTTAAACTTTGAATAACTCGAGTAGTGCAGTTGTTTGATTGATAATAGTAACATTCCGATGACTTGAGTCAGAAGTCGAGAATCATATTGAGGTGTTGCATTCCATAGATGCAGCAATTAGTGTTTAAAAATTAGTTACCTGATATGGTCGTTATTCTGCGCGTGTAGGTCAAGACTACTTCCCCGAAGAAGTACTGTGTGCGGCCGAACACAGGCATCGTTCAGCCTCATAGCAGTGCAGAAGTTACGGGTAATAAATAGCTATTTGACACTCCATCTATCCACTGTGCAGAAAGTTGTAATTCCGTTAATTGTAATTAAAAAATGATGCTACGATAGGTGTGTGTTCCGAATAAGTTTCCTTTCCTGTATCGATGTGGGGATTAAATTTAATGTGGTCGTACATGTGCAGTTACAATGCAAGCCCAGCGAGAAGCCCCTCCAGACATGCAATGCAAGGACAAATTTCTTGTCCAGAGTGTCATAGCACCAAACTCAGTGGAGGTTACTCAAGAGATGGTACAGTTACTTGCCCTGGTCTTTCAGTTTCAATCTTGATTAACTTGCTCTCATTATCGCGAGTTCAGTGAGATCTTTCTGCTCATTGTAGTGCCGCCGTAGGTCCTTGAATGGCCAGTTTTGATTCTGTGGAACCTTAATTTTTGACTTAGTCCTCTCCCCATTTTTATAACTCATTGTAGAGCCTCTCCTGCTTACCTGTAGCCGTGCATGTTGAGCCATACCTTTCCTAACGGACAATTCACTTCCTTGCTTTACGTAACGTTTCTAGAGAGAACCATGACCTCCTGAACATATACCATGTACTCTCAGCTCTTAAAGTACAACTTCAAATATCAATTGTGTTTCCTTCTCTTTTTGTGCTTATTTTCCATGGTTAATTCCTTAATCATAAATGTTTATGGACTTGTGCAGTTCAACAAGGAAGAAGGAAAAGATGTGCACGAAGCTAAGCTTAAAGTTGTGTATGTTCCTCCGCCCCAACCACCATCACCGATTACAGAATCAAATGAAGAAGAGGGAAACTCACCGAAGGCTGCTGGAACGGTAGATAATGGCGATCGGCACCATTTACTTGCTGACCCGGTATTCATGCACACCTGGTATTTTGGCTTTGTGGTTTTTTTTGGTAAAAAGAACCGAATTTTGTAAGGATTGCAGAGGAAGAGCTGATTTTTTTTCATCTCTTTTGCCAGACGACAAAGACTGAGAGCGAGTGGAAGTTTAAGCTGAATGAGGTATGCTCCGGCTTCTGCGAACTTTAATTCGTACCTTTGTATGCCGCTTAAAATTTTCCACATTGTTTTAAGATTAATATTGTCGAATTCATTTATATTTGAAAATTTGAAGCGCAGACAAGCCGCATCTTTTTGTTGTGACAGTATCTGTGTGATGCCTACGAGCTCTTGGAACATTCTAGATGTCCGTGCAAGCCTACTTTGTCGTGCAATGAAGAAAGCACTTAGTTGCTGAGTTAACCTTAGTGTTAACAGTGACAGTTTTTATTATTTACAAATACCCTAATACTTTTTTGGATTTTTACAGGCCAAAGCTTCTCTAAATGCCCTGACTGAAGACCGAAATCAAGCTCTACAGCAAATGCGAACTTTACAGCAGGAGTTGGTTAGTTTGATTTGCCATTATGATCTCGATATTTGATGTGTTTTTTTCTTAATATTTAATATTGGTTGAAATCCTACTTATGAGTTGGTGATGGATCAAAATTGGCTTTCGTTTGCTTACCATCACATTGAGATGTCACAACTTTTTCTGATAGATAATTTGTACCCTCAGTTCACCTCTTTATGGTTATCTTGTTTGCAGCAAGCGTACAAAAGCGGGAACGCAAAATCTGGTGGTGGCTTAGCGCTAAAAGACTCTCAGAAGTCGCAAGCAGGATTTTCGTTTTTGTTTGTTATACTTGTTGGCTTGTTGGGCATGCTTGTAGGTTATCTTCTTGGAGGGTAGACCTACGAATTGCTAAGTTTACTTGAACAAGTAGTTACGGAGCAGGAGCTACATTTACCTAGCTCAATGTGCATGAGTACCTCTAGCTTGGTGGGGAGTAGCCCTGCCCTATTTGGAGTTTCTAGAATAGGTTACTTTTGTATCTATGGTACAGAGGCAGGTTTTTTTCTTCTTTTTTCTTCTTTTAGGTCGACACTTTTTCCAACACCTGTGCTAGTAAGCGTCCAGGTCTAGTTGGTAGTAGGGATGGGTATGGATTGTTCTAGATCATGCAAGCAGCTTTTGATCTGTTCTGGTAGTCACAATAGTGACAGTATTTTTTATTCACATTTAGTTTATATGAATAAATTGCATTCAAAGATGGTTTTCACTTCTCAATTTGTTTTTGTTCATCTTTGTGAACCCTCGCTACTCCAATGGCACGATCAGGTAGATCAAATTTGACTTGAATTCTACACTACTTATTTGAGAAAATGATAGTTTTTGCAAGTTCTTAACTCTTGTTATTGAAATTTATTTGCGTAATCGTTTTTTGTGATATACATTTTGACAATAATCTTACGTTTTCTATGTGGCTTTTATTCGTGTTCACGTCCTGTTGATATGATGATCTTTTTATATATCATAAAATGAATGTTCGAAATAAGTGACTGCTGCTTTGAAAGAAATATTTAAATTTGTTAGGAGTGCGTTTTAAGAGTAACTTTCGAAAAGTATTCTAGTATATTGTCACCCCAACAAAAGAATTTAACTATGTATCTGTATGTGCATTCACATCTCGAATTCGTAACTTAAACCAAATAAAATCATTATTTAAGAAAAAAGCCATTTTAGGTGAATTCTGAAGATTATTCATCTCTTATTTCTGTGGTGCTTTGTAGAGGTTCTTAAAACCATTAACCAGCGGACCATGTACTAATCGTCTCTTTACATTGCCTTTGCATGAAAAAGATTAAATCAACAGAAACCTAGTTTATCAACATTAAGCTCGATTTTGTGGGCGAGTGTAGAGCTCAAGCAATAGTCTGATGATGATTGACAGGGTAAGGAAATTTATCTCAAACTGGGATTCTAACAGCTGGTCGTGAAAATAAAAATAAAATACAAGACTTTCAGCACAAATAACTTAATAAAAAGAATCACATCCATGTTAAGCTTGAAGTAGAAAGAAAGGGGGTGAATGTTGTTTGAAGATGCATGTTCCAAGTGGATGAAGGTTTGATCAGCACAAGATAAAACACTGTTCTGTACATTTCCCAATTGTGTAATTATTGTCTAATGTCTTTTAAATATGAAAGTTTTATTTTTGGCCAATTTTATCTGAGATAATGAGATTTGGAATGATTTCATGAAGCAAGAGTTTATGTGTTAAATATGTATGTACTTTTTTTTTTTTTTTTTTTTTTTTTTGCATTATTGAACTCTAAAAAATAAGTTGTTGTATTATGATATCTAGTAGTAATTATGATGTTAAAAAGAGGAATTATGATTTTTTTTTGAAATTCTTTTGGCAAGAAATTAAAAGTAAAATAAATTTCTTGTGCACATATGTAAACATACTTGAATATTTAAAATTTACAACAAACCAAAACAATAAGTTTTATGTAGTATGTATATATATATATATATATATAATTGTTGCAATTTTATAATTAAGCATTTTTATTCTTGATTATGTATGTAATTTTGATTTTTCTTTAAATATTTTAATTTTGTATGTGTGTGTTTTCTTTTCTATTACTGCAATTAGTTTTGAGTAGTGTTAGTAAGTATGTGCATAAGGTTATTGATTATGTTGTTTACATTGTGGTTTGTATTGTAGTATATATTGCTATATAATAATAACTTGCTTAAACATGTTACTTTTGAAGCAAAGCAAAAGCCACTAAATTAGTTACACATTGAAGTATTAATTTTCTAATGGTCTAGCTTCAAAAGTAATTTTGAAATTTGTAGAATCAGTTTACAAAATTTTAAAATTCTTCAAATTTACAAAATTCTTCAATCTTCAATTTTACAAAACTCCAGCAAATAAGACACTGATTCTCTCTAAATTACAATCTTCAAAAAACAATGATAATTTTTCAATCAATTCTTATAAAACATTGATGGAAAAATGTATAGTTTTTTAGTCTTTCTATTAAAAATCTCTCTCCCTAATTCTATTAATTAAATATTCTAACACACACACAAACACACTCACACACACACACACACACATATATATATATATATATATATATTGACTACAATTTAAATTATTTATATTTTTCTTTATTGGTTTGATTTTTGTATTATTTTAAAGACAATTTCAAAATCTACTTTTATGCTTAATTTTCATTTTTAAACTAAAAAAATATAATATATATATATATATATATATGTATCCCTCAAATATGCTGAAATATCAAAAATATCCCTATATTCTTTATAATAAAAAATATATATATATATATATATATATATATATAAGTTATTTTTAACATTCCTTGTTTATTATCGATTGCACCAATGCAGTGCAACACACGCTTAGTATCCACATTAAGCTTTCAGATTATTCCAATTGCATCCTGTGATGTATATTTGCAAGATTAAAGATCTATCAACCACTACCATGCATTTGTTAACTCTGAGTTGGTGGTAAGAGTGATGTCGCACTCTTGTCTGCTATAAGAAAAAAGATGCCGTTTTTGGAGCTTAGGCATGTGTTCCTAAAATAGTTGCATGAACATGAAAAGAGAAACTAGAAACTCACAATTTTTGTTTCATGCAAACTATGTTGGCATAATATGGATTGAAAGCACTTGTTATTATAACTATAGATTGAAAGCACTATGTGTATGTCTCGACACTCCTTGGTTTGATTGCAAACCATCTACACATTTCAAGCATTTGGTCGAGCTCGTGTGGTAGTTAAATTGGATTGCATGCATTCAAGTTCACAACTTTTTTTTTTTTTTTTTTTTTTTTTTTGCATTAGTTGCAAATTAAACAATTAATACCTTCCTTGTTTGAATTGCCTCTTGTCCCTATGATAGCATTTAATCCAATTCCTTATAGAGACCTCAATCAATACATGATGCTTAGGCAAAATGGTAGATGACAAGATCACTTTGGTGATACAAAATACAAGCAAGCATGTTATAATATTTTCAACTTGATTTCTTCTTGAAGCTAGAACTATAGCATTGGGTATAAGATTATACTAGAGTGCATAACAAACAAGCACTTTTACACAACATTCATGCAAAGAGCACCATTGTTTACACAAATTGCTATTTCAAATTCAAAAGATGTTTAAATTGGCTACTCTTTGAAGAACTAGGATTTGAATAGCATTGAAAACATTCTTGTCTAAGCCCCTTATTACAACTAAATAAGGAATGTTGGTGATAACTTATCACTAACAAAGATACATTTGATATTATCACAAATCTGAAGGATATATTTACTATTATCAAGAATACAAGGGTATTCTTGATATTTTAGCATATTTGAGGGATATACATGATATTTTTTTTTAAAAAATTAATTAAAAATAAATAATAAAAAGAAATTAAAAATTATTTATAAAATTTAATTTGATATGTATTTATATAAACTTTGTATTGATTTATGTATTCAAAAGATAAATAAAATATTTATATAAAGTTAATATATAAATCAATATAATTTATTAACACTATATTTAAAAAAAATCAAAATCAAAATCAATATAATTTTTTTACTTTCAATAGTATAAATCTATATTTAAAAAACCATAATATTTTTAAACTTTACACTCTTGTTTAATCCTTAAAACTTTGTATATCAAACTAAATGCAAAATTTAAAATTTGTCTATACAAAACATCACATGTGCTTTATAACAAAACAATTAAAGAAGTTCAACAAAATCCATATATAAGCAATTGCAACAAGAAATCCTATATATTAAGTCTACTACACAATTGATTAAAAAAAAAATTAACTTTGCAAATGAAAAGAACAACTATTAAGGTTAAGATTATTATTATCTTATGCATTTATATCTCCATTTGAAGCATAATTTTTATGCATTTAAGCAAAATAATGGCTTAAAATGACCCACAACAATAGAGTGTATTTGGAGTGTTTCTACTTGTTAATTATCATCTTTACTTTAATTATTTTAATATTAAACCATTCATTATTTTGATTGTATTTAAAAGCTCTTACAAAATCTTTTATTACATTATTTATTTTGAAAGATGGATTTTAAGAAATATTGCATGATGGATTTTGTTAAATCTTAGCAACTCTACATTAACAAGTACATAGTTTCTCTCTCTCTATATATTATATTAATAAAATTTAAAAACATGTTTACCTTAGATATTTTATAATTGAACATAAAATTATATTCTAGAATTTTTAATATATATATATATATATATATATATATATATATATATATATTAGTTTTTCAAATAGAAAATATTAAAATTTACTACAAACCAAAATCATTTATATATATATATATATATATATACATATATTTTTATACAAAATATATTTTTATAAGTTTTAATTATTTAAAAAAAGATGATTATAATAAAAAAATAAAAAAAATAAAAAAATAAAAAAACATATACATGATTTCTTTCAAATTAAATATATATATATATATATATATATATATATATATATACTAATGATATGTTTTTTTTATAGATCTTAATTTTAATTATTTGTATTATTTCTTATTTATTAAAATTTAGGTTATTAAATATATTAACAAATTATTATAACACGTTACTCTAAAAATAATACATGGGCCTTAAATATTAATAACACTGAAAAGTATAAAGCTACAAAGATATGCCTTTTAAATAAATAAATCAATTGATAGGTTTTTTTGTTTCACAGTTTGAAAATTTTGGTTAAATGCATCAGAATAAAATTAAGGTTTAGTAAATCAGATTGACGATCTGAATACTTTATTTTTATTTTAAAAAATTAAAATTAAAATACTTGTATATCAGAACTACATAGTGTGCATCAATATTATTTATTTTTTCTGATTTATTTTTTATTTCTTGTAGTGTAATTTATTTTTCATGTATTATAAATTACCTTCTAAAATCAACTGAATGGTCATCTTTTATAACACTTTTTACAACCTAATATGCCAAACATTTTAACAAAATGCTCAAATCAGATTTTTTTACCACCACCTTTTCTGAAATGAAAATAATATATATATATATATATATATATATTGATTAGAATGTACCACGCACAACTAAAATTTGTTAAAATGGATTTTACTGTTGATAATTTTAAAATTTTAACCTTAGTAAGATTCTGGCAATTTTTATTTGATTTTTTATTTTTATTTTTATTTTATTTTTTATTTTTAATAATTGTGTGAAACATTTTGTGTCTTTAATTTAAAGTTTCTCCTTCAATAAAAAGGTTTTACAATATATATATATATGTATGTATATATATATATATATATATATACCCAAAAGGTTTACGCTTACAATACAAATGTTTTTTTTTCTTCTTCAAATTCTTTAAAATGTGATGTTTATCTAATTTATGAATATGAAAATTGACTTATATATTAAAGAATTAGAATAGTAATCAACATTAAGGAGATAAATCAAGGACATAGGAAATAGAACTTTGATTGAATGATTGTCCCGAAGTCATCTAGAATTCACTTAGAGTTTATGTATAATAGTTTCCAAAAGATGTTAGAATTTTCCTGCAATAAAAATCAGAGGTAGAAATCTGTATGTAAATCCCCCCAATTTAAGAATGATATAAAAATCGTATGAAATGTGAACTTGCTTAGACCAAGTTGTATTTTCCAGTTTTTATCTAGTTAATGTTTTAGTCTTTTTCTTACCTTCTACTGTGCCTTCATACTCTCCATGCAAAGTGCTAACATTTTAGAATGTCAATCTCAAAATTTAGATTTTCTTATCTATGCATTGTATTCTTTTCTTCTCTCTAATTCCCAGTGTAATTGTGTGTGTGTGTGTGTGTGTTTATTATTATTATTATTATTATTTATTTATTTATTTATTTAATTTTCATATCGAGCTAAAATGCATTTGATTTGTTTTTATTATTGGTTTGATTCAT
Source organism: Physcomitrium patens (assembly GCF_059467195.1). Taxonomy (NCBI): domain Eukaryota; kingdom Viridiplantae; phylum Streptophyta; class Bryopsida; order Funariales; family Funariaceae; genus Physcomitrium; species Physcomitrium patens. The sequence goes on along the minus strand of NC_143429.1, from coordinate 13,332,438 downwards.
TTTGTATTTTGAATCTTGATCTCTGATTTTAAAATTATTCTAAAATTATTTAGGCACCATGTTATTAGACTATGGTATGTTATTCCATACTTGGAATTAAAGGATGTTCTGCAACAAAGGAAGACATTTGCCGACCTTCATTTTCTTGGTTAAAAATGCTTGCTGACAAAATCTTATTATTTTGCAGCTATTTGTTGGTCAGGATTCTCATGTGACCAATACTTGGTAAATTAAGGAAAAATTACAAACATAAAGATTATTTTACTCTATGTCACGACCACAAATAAAGAACATGAAATATTTAGATTTCTGGGCATAATAAAGTTAGAATCTGTGGTGCTGTTGGAACAACGGTGGATAAATTTAGAATCTAGTAAGAACAGTAGAAACCTTACATTATCCATATTTAGGCATAAGAATAATTTCGCAAAATAAATTATGACCAGCAAGTCAATGTATCTTAATTACTCCTTAGAACATTCCAATCAGGATTAGTATTCTTAAGGGATTCAAAAGCATCCAAAACAACAATTTTAATTCACAGCAATTAATATTTTTATAGGTTATAAATATCATTATTATTTGTGATAATGTATAAATGTATTATAGAATTTGAAATTCATGATGAATGTAATTTAATTTTTTTTTGTAAATTAAAATTTTTCTGAATAAATTATGTTATTATGAAGAATCCTTTATAAAGCACGTGAAAATACTTTTCAGGCGTTGATTTGTGTTTTTGAGTTTTAAATGTAGACAGTGTAGAGTAGTTGATGAAAGTGATAGATTATCAGTAGAAGTATTTATGGTTTTTCAATATACTTTACCTTGAAATGTATTACTTATAGAATATTAGTGATTTAAGAATAGTGTTTTAAAATTGTGTATTTGAAAATAAATATATTATAAGAATGCAAAAATAAAATTTGCACTAAAAAATGTGAGTTTTATAAAAAATAGTATTTGTGTATAATATGTGTCTTTCTATAACATCTAAAAAATAAAAAATAATTTCATGTTACAAAATTGTATGAGAGTCTATATGGATGTATGTATGTATGTATGTATGTATGTATAGATTATGCATATTACTTTATAAAAAAAATTATCTTGTCATTTCAAGTGACTTTTTTTATTCTTTTTATTTTTATTCTAAAAAACTACGTATAGAATTAATAAACTACTGTATAAGATTAAGCATTGGTTGAACAAAGATCATACTTTAGAACAATATATACATATATTCACACACACAGATTTCTTATGTCATTTGACAATTGAATATTAGTTTTTGCATGCATTTAGATGCCATTTAATACAATGTTAATTTCTTTTTAATAGCATTGTTAGATATATTTATAAAATAGATATCATATATATATATATATATATATTACATGCATTGTATCAAATTAAATAAATAAATAAATATATTACAAAGAAAAAAATATATCTATTATATAAGATAGCTTGGATAAAGTACAAAGAAATAAAGAAGTCTTTTAATTGGCCTTGAGGAACATGTGAACAAGGGAATATAGGGATTAAAGAACATGTAAACAAGGAAACATGAGAACTAGGGAACATACGAATATAAGAACAAAGGAACTAGGGAGCATGAATAAATGACAAAACATATAGATGCACCAAAGATTGTAGTACTAAATTGTACAAGTTTACAACCACTAAATTATATTTTTAATAATCTCTATTTTTATTCAAATTGAATATGTTGAAATAAAAAAAGATTAATTTTCATGTACATTAAATAGTGTTTCTTAAAAGCAAAAAATTGAATGTAGTATTTTCACACATTTTAATTTATGTTTTTATAAAAATTCATATTAATTTATAATGACTAATAAAATTAAAGAGTTTAAAACAAAATAATTGATTATAGTTTGTTTATTTATTTTTTTATTTTTAAAAAATAATATTTAATATTTTTATACACAAATAAAAATATGTCAAGTTTGATTTTTAGAACATCTAGTAATAAATTTATGTTTATTTAATTTAGGATTAATATAATTTTTTAATATCAAAAACACTTAAATTAATTGAGATATAGTTTTGATTAAATTCTTGTATATAATATCACACATTTTCATATATAGAGAGTGGCATGATATTATAAGATGAAATTTGGGCATGATGATATAACTTTTTAAAGCCTCAATGGTGACATTTTGTCCTATCTTAATTTTAATTTAATAAAACATCCCATTTATAGATATAAAAAATAAGTTAAAATACTAATTAATTGAATTGAAATGAATAAAAGATGTATTAATATCTCATTGATAGCCATAAACATCTCATTGATTCTAATTAGAGATATACCCACATCAAACATAACCAAAGTAAGATCCTAATTAGAGGTATACCCACATTAAACATAACCAAAGTAAGATCCTAATTAGAGGTATACCCACATTAAACATAACCAAAGTAAGATCCATGGCAAGCTCTTCAAGCCAAATCAAATAGTCTTCCAAAAATAATCTTTTTGAAATTTATTTAAAATGATACCAAATAAGAGCAAAAAAAAAAAAAAAAAAAAAAAAATCCTACAAATTTACAAAAAAGATATTCTAAACAAGAACTCTTTTCTTCCTTCACCATCATTAAGAGCCAATTCTCCAAATGTCACAACCATAGTCACCACCACCACCACCCAAATTAGTTTCTCCAATTTAGAGTTTTCGTGACCTCACAATTGTGTTTTAAGATAAAAACAAGGATGCCGTCGTCGAGTCCCTTCACCGTCTTCGAGACCCTTCACAGTCGTCGTCGTCGTCGAAGCATGTCGAAGCCTGGACGCCGACATCGCAGTGAGTGGGCGGTCTTAGCCACAGGACCCACCGAAGAGAGGGGATCCGCTACCGAAATTTACAGTTATTGTATTTCACAAAGAATTGGGTCTAGACTGTACGAGTCCACGCGCATTGGTGCAGTTCACCCCGCTTCGAAGACATGCTACAATGTCAAAACTAAGGAGCAGCACTGCATATGTGCAACCCACGCATCTCATCGTCAACTCAGCTTGTACTAATGAATCGTTCACCGAAATTTTGTTTTTCAGTAGACTGTGTAGGCATCCGGATGTCTGTCGCTGTAAAACTCTGGTCTCCTCATCCCTCGCCGAGGTTCTGCAAACATTTCGCGTCTGGAAGCTCTTGGTGGGCTCACATACCGTTCGCTGTGGTGTCGAGGATTTACGACATATGGCATGGCGCTCTCCCTCTCCGCTGGCAGGATGGCTGTCACTTTGGGACCATTGTGCTCCTGCGGCAAATTCACCATCACTCTTGGAGGCTCGGAGACTGAGGTTGGCGCAACCAGAGCCTTGGCATGTGTTTGTGCTTTGATCGCCTCGGCCCTCGCGGTTTCGGCTCTCACTGCTTCGGCTCTCGTGGCTTCGGCTTGTGCTTGGCGAGCACGGCGATACTCGTCGCTGTAATCCACGGTCATGTCCCAGTATTCAGATCGCTTCTTGACGAGTTTTACGCGGTTGAGAACGCGAGCCGGGTCGACGTGCCCGTAGACGACTACCTTTTGGTTGTACTGATCAGTGACGACGTTCTCTACACCTTCCAAATCCTCAAGCCTGTCCCTCACCTTCTTGATGCATTTCTCGCAGCACATCGGCACCCTTAGTTCGATTGGCTGTGCGCAATACAACAAGAGAATTGTCATCGTTAGTTTTGTCCTCGATCTCTTAACAGCACCATTCCAAGTCCCATTTTAGGGCTTCGATGTTTTTTGGACTTACGTGATGGATGAGGGGCCGATGAATCGGTGGAATTATTTCCTTCGTGACAACGGGAGGATGCGGTTCAACAGTTGGAACTGGTGCTGTGATAGGGACCGCAGTTGGCACTTCCACGACTTTGCGAATCTCTTCTTGCGTGGCGACCGGCACGGGCTCGGGCACCGTGTGCACGCGAGCGAGCCGCTCGATAGGCCGGATGTCGTGTTGCACAGGTGCGCGCGGATTATAGTGAACGACGGGGCGAGGCGGCTCTGGTTTGTACGGCCTTCGAGGAGGCTCTAAGAACTCCCGCTCTTTGTGAAGATACCGCGGCGGCGTTGCATCACGTGTTGGCAGAATCCAGGTTGGCTCTGGAACACCATAAAACAACTGCATCACACAAAAGGCCAACCTCTTGTCAATATCCTACCCAAACCCAGATGCAAAACCAAGCCTCAGAAAACTAGGCGACGCTAAACTAACCAGAGCTCCATTAAGCACTGTGGCAGTGCGGCCACCCAACTCTGCAGGTTTGCATGCTAAACAGGGTAGTGGTACACATTCCAAGAGTTACCGAATAGTAATGCAGCTCAGGATACGAAATTTCAGTCTAGTTCTGGTTGTTGTTTACATGTAATGCAATACAAAGGATTATTGTTTGCAAGACTTACATCTTCCATGCTCATGAGGTTCGGCATCGCTGAGGATTGTCGCTACAACCACCAATTAGCTACAGTATTTCTACACAACTTCCTCTCTGGTTTCGCAAAGTGCAGATCAAAACAGCGCCCACTGCGTCCGGATCCTTCACAAGCTAGTCGCAAAAAAACACATTTCGATGTCCCCTTCATGAGAAGTTATCGAACTTTGTCCTGGTCGTTTGATATAAAGGGAGATGGTGGCATAGGGCCATGCAATCGGGCGGTGCCAGGCATAACATTGGGCCCCTGTCCTTTGGAGCTCTTCTCCTACTGGTTGGACGGCTGCAGTGCTTGGCCGGTTGAAACACGCACACGTGTATTTGTGCAAGAGTCTTGTTTGAATCTAAGTCCAGTGTAGCAATCTAAAAATCTACCTCGTTACGGACGCCGACCATGCGTCTGACTGCAAAGCTGAGAACTCTCTGATTTTTGTGGGACGAAGTGGTAGCAAAGGCTGGTAGGCTGACAGAGAGGACAAACAATGGTGAATGGTGTACCTTATTCTTATTAAGTATGTGGTCCCAAGCGCAGGTCTTGCTAAAGATCTGTGGCATTGGCGGGTTACGGCGGCTCTTCTCCTAGGGCGAAATATTTTATTGGGTTTTCGTCCCTCTTTTCGCCGTGGGCACCACCTGTAGATTCGAAAGAATTGGAAGGAATCTGAAGAAATTGGATTTTGAGCAAAACAAGAGTGAGACACCGATGCACGGCAACCCAGAAGCTTTATCAGTAATCCATCAGATCCGACGGTTCAGGCATGTGGTTTGCAGCATCGAGGCTGAAATTAATCCACTACAAATTGACCTGGCTGCGTGGAAGGTGAATTAGTCGTGCCGTAAGTGTTTTGATCTGCGGTGACAAATTGCGGTGGTGACTGAAAGTACCGATATCTGGTGCAACCCGAAGGCCGTCAAAGAGGTACAGCACTATCCAGGTGTTTTAATAAATTGACCCACTCAGGATAAAGCTATATGGTAATCATGATGAATGAGGTTGGTTTTTATTGGTTGTAGATCTAGGAATACTCAAATGAATGCAGAGGTCTTTTTTTTCATGATGGTTAGGATGGGTGGATTGATTTAGTAAAAGTTTGGATCTATTTAACATTCTCTTACTTATATTTATCAAATTTTAGAAAGTGGCTTCTTTTGGTTTAGGGTTTTGCCATGTCCAGACAACCTTTGCAAATGCTTTTAAGCAATGCCACCATTTCTTGTCATGTGATTACCCTCATAGAATCCTCCAATTGCCTTTCACTTCTTTGGTCTTTGCTTGTTTTGTTTTTATTTTAAATATCAAACATGTTGGATATCTCTTTAGCAATTAATGGATAATGTTGTACATTAGTGACTTTAAAATACTAATTCTAGGTGTGTTAATTTAACTTTAGAAATGAAGTTATAAATTTATTTTATTAAGTAACTTGTTTTTAATTTTATAATTCATTGTTTATAATTTACGTTCTTTTTAAATTTTGTGAAGTTTCTTGGTTTATATATTAATTTTTTTTTGGAATATAATTCATCAATATTTTAACAAATAGAATTTATTGTAATTAATTATTAAATTGAGATCGCCAATTATATTGATGCTAATACCTTATAGAATCAAATAATAACAATTAAGAAGGTCTTTGGACAAAAGTTTTTAGATGTTAAGAAAATGTTAGAAAATATTAATAAAACATATAAGAATGAGAGAATATTTTAAAGAAAATAAAAGCAATAAAAGAATAGAAAAAAGTGGCTATTGATGCATTAGAATCTAGTTGTAGAATCTTAGTGAAGAAATTTATGTTCTTATTTAATTTTGTAGCCTTGAGAAACAAAACTCTTTAGAAATTATTACTTAATTGCTTGCAAGGCTCATACTCTTTTGCTAAGGTGATTAGTATCACGAACATATACATGTAAACCAATAATTACCTATATGATTTAGATAAAAGTAAGTTAATTCCATAATATTTTCTATAGAAGCTTCATAGATGTTGTTTTGACTTTATAGGTATCTATAATTGACTTTTTAGATTAGAAACGCGGTCTACAAGTTGGCCATGTACCATACATGTTGGTAGTTTGAAGAACAAGCTAATTATGTCGCCCACACATAGAAAACTTGTGTTGTAAGCTAAGTCATGTGTCTTGTAAAGTCAATACATATGAGAGGTCCTATAGAACATCACCACATAGCTCCTAGTTAGATAGTATATATAGAGGCAAGAGTGAAGCCCTCTTCACTCTTGTGAATTACTCTCTTGCTTCTAGTCTAGATTTAAGAGTGTCTAGTTTCTTTGTCTTTTGGTAACAATCATTTCAGTTTTCTTTAATATACATACTATTTTATTACTATTTTATTACTTTTCTTTTAATATAGATTTTTCAGGTTTATGCATCTTCTTCCAATTCATGTCTTTGACAGATTGACAAGAGTACACTTACAATATTAGAGCTTTATCTTTTCTTAATTAAGAGTGGATTATCTTTTTTTCTTGATAAGACATAAGAGTATTAGAAGTTGAAATTTATCCTTATTTAAACTAATATTGTTCTTAGTATTTTTTTTTTTTCAAGTCCCCTCTTCTACTTGTCTTGAGTAATATTAGATATTTATTTTTTGAGTATTATTATCATAGAGCTTGTTGAAATGAAGAGTACAATGGTACAAATATAAGAGCAATTGAAGGAGTTAATGCTTGTGATGCATCAACTCAGTTTATGACTACAAGGAGTAAAAAGAATAGTAGGAAGTGAAGATTTAGATATGATTGGAGTTGCTTCAATGTCTGCATCCAATCATATCCTTTCTCCTATAATAGAACATCCATATGATACTAGAGCACGAAGAATTGCCTTGCTTGAGAAGTTTGATAGCATAAGATCTAAGTTTTGAGGATTTATTAATCAACTACAATTTGTGATTGAATTTCAACCTCAAAGCTATCCAACTCTAGGATCACAAGTTAGATTCATTGATACACTTCTTTTAGATTCAACATTATCTTGGTTTTCATCTTTTCTTGAATGACAAGATCCAATATTGGATAATTTGGAGGTTTTTTTGGCAAAATTTTGATCCATATATGGAAAACATGATGCAATTTGTATTGCAACTAATAAGATCCATATTTTGTAATAAGACAATCAATCGGTAACGTTATATGCTTCACAATTTTGACAACTTACAATTGATATCAAGTGCTATGATGCTGCACTTAGAGTACAAGAAATCTAATCTACTCAAGGGTTAGCCAATTTTTCTATGGATTACAATATGAAGTAAAGAAATTGATGCTAAACTTACTTGATCATGAAATATTGAGTCAAGGAATTGACTTTGCTATGAAGTGTGACAATTGGCTTTTCAAATTTTGATCTGACAGTTGGATAAGTGGGCTTCAACGTTACTATAATTCAATGGCAATACCAATGCCTCTTCAACACATACATTCAGAAGTAGAGGATATGCAAATTGATATAGTACATTTCAAATCTCTTATTGAGAAAGAAAAGACTCGTTGTCATCAAGAAAGATTATCCTTATATTGTGGAGAACCTAAGTACACTACTCAACATTGTCAAAAGAAGTGACGTAATTATAAAATGAGAAGTACGAATGTCAAAGAAGATAATATATCAAAAAATGAGTTTTTCCAGCTACAATAGAGACTATGTGGCTAGAACCTTATAAAACACCTAATGAAGGTCTTATTTTTTCCTCAGAATCATCTCTTTATTTTATATTAAATATTAATTTAAGACCTATACATTACAAAGCCTATGCATTGTTAGATTCAAGAGCCTTAGCATGTTTCTTATATGAAGAATCTGCTAAAAGATTTAATATATCTTTAGTGAGGAAAACTAAACATATTCACATAGAAGTTATAGATGGTCGCTCGTTGTCTTTTGAAGATGTTACTCACAAAATCTTTCCTATAGAAGTAATAACTAATGGTCATAATAGCTTTGTAATATTTCATATCATTAGATCTCCATCTAATCCAATTATTTTAGGTTTATTATAGTTAAAAAAAATACAATCCTTGAGTAGATTAGATTTCTTGTACTCTTGACTTTTCTAAAAATATAACTAAGAGTATAGTTAAACAAGTAGAAAATCATAAGTCTAATACAATTAAACCTATGTTTATAGGTACAAGAGCTTTTTGCATGCTGCAAAAGAAAGATCATCTTGTGTCATTTATGCCACATCTGTTTTTAATAGTACAAAGACTTTAAGTGGTATTCTAAGCCAATATTAAGATTTTAAAGATGTATTTGAAAAAAAAGAATACAAATATTCTTTTAGAACATCGTCCCTATGACTGCTCAATTGACCTTCAAGAAATAATACAACTGCCATTTGGATCAATCTATAATTTATTATAAAATGAATTGGCTGAACTCAAAGAATATATTGAAGAGAATTTAGTCAAGAATTTCATATGCCATTCCAAATCTCTAGGAAGAGCCTCAATTCTATTTGTCAAGAAAAAAGATGGATCATTATAGATGTGTGTTGATTATCGAGGACTCAACAAGATCACCATCAAGAACATATATCCACTACCTTTAATATCTAGACTTCTTGATCAATTGAATCAAACTAAGATCTATACAAAAATAGATCTACGAAGAGTATATAATTTGATACACATTAAATAAGGAGATGAATGGAAGATTACATTTCAAACCAGGTATGGACATTTTGAATATAATGTCATGCCTTTTGGACTTATAAATACATCAATAGCTTTTCAACATCTTATGAATGATGTTTTTTGAGAGTTTTTGGACGATTTTATTGTCTGTTATCTAGATGACATCTTGATCTATTCTAAAAACACAAAAGAGCATGACTTTCTTATTTGTCATGTATTACAAAAATTAAGAGATATGAGAGTTTATGTCAAAATAAAAAAGTGTGTATTCTACACTACTAAAGTTGATTTTTTAGGTGATATCATTTCAAACGATGGAAGCACAAATACATGCCAATGCTTTATCATGTTCTTCTCCTTGATAGAATAGTATTTGAGGTGTACCATTAATTATCACCAAGATAATTAGATAACTCCTTTGACATTGGTAGTGTTTGTATACAATAATTTGATACATTCTTATACTCAACAAATATATTTTTTACTAATTATGGTAATCATCAATGATTTAATACTTTTGACTTTTTCAAAGTTGATAAACATGTGGTAAAAGATTTGGCAAATTATTTGTTAGAACTACATGCAATAATAAACACATAATTAAAGAAAGCTTAAAAACAACAAAAGATCAATGTGGATGCCTATTGCAAAGAACAACCACAATTCAACATGGGTAACAAGATATGATTATTCTATTATAATGTTAAGTCTATTTGTTCTTGTGACAAGTTGGACTATCGTAGGATTGGATTTTTTTCTATTTGTAAAAAAATCAATTATATTAGTTATCGATTACATTTATTAAAGTCTATGAAGATCCATCATATATTCTATGTATCTTTTTTTTTGAGCCATATAAAATAATGAATATCTTGAAAAGAAGACAAATACCACCTCTTCTTATAAAAGTAGATAATAATCAAGAATTCGAGGTGGAAGAAGTCTTAGATTTAAGATGACATCTAAAATAGGTTGGAATATCTTATTCATTGGCATAGATATGATATTTGTGAATGCACATAAAAGTTAGCAAAGAATCTTGTAAATGCAACAAAGAAAATTGAGGCTTTTTATCAATGATATCCATCAAAATCAAGATGAAGAATTTTAAGTTCCATGAAAGATGATGATTGCTCTTCATGAAATTCATCCCTAGAAAGAAAGATAATGCTACAAATATACATATTTATTCTAATTTTTATCTATATGATTAAGTAGAAGTACATAAAAATAAATTTATTTCATAATATTTTATAGAAAAGCTTCTTAAAAGCTTCATAGAAGCTACTTTGACTTTACATGTATTTATAGTTTATTGATAGGTTAGAAACTTGGTCAACAAGTTAATCATATATTAGTAGCTTGTGGAACAATCTAACTACATGGCGCATATATGAAAAACTTGCCTTGCAAGTTAAGATACATGTCTTACAAAGTCTCAAGTAGCTCAAATATTCTCCACCAAAAAGAACTTAAGAACTTCTATTCAAGTCAGACTAGATCCTCTCTCTCGCACATGGAATGGATCAGTCATGCAAACATGTGAGATTCACAGTGTCTCATTATTGTACATCTTTGAGATCCTTTTTGGAAATATTGGAGAACTTTAGGGAACGTCAAATAATTCATGCTTGCCAAGTCAATTTTGTCGTAGCTCACATTGTTGGCTTTGAACGATTGTTGCAAAATTATTAAATTTTAAATCACAGAGTTGATAACATTTATCAAATAACCTCAATATTTTTCTCCTTTATTAATTAAAAATTATTTTCTTGAATGAGATTTAAATTCTTATTGATTCTTTTAAAAAAATGCTGATTATAGTTTTGAATATTTTATGTTTATAAATTCTATTTCTTTACTTTCTATTTTAATATAGATATATGATTTTATAATTTATTGAATAAGTACATATATATATATTCATGTTTATTTTATTATTATTTTCATATTTTGTATTTTATTTTATTTTATTTATTTATTTATTTTTGACATTTAATTTGATTCCATCCTTCTATAATATTTGGTGACCATTCCTAAGTCTAAATTATAAGATTTTTTTTATTTTTTTTATTTTTTTTAATTTTTTATATTAGGTAAATTTACTACTATTTAATGTTTTTTTTGATAAATCAACAAAATCAATATTTTATTAAAAATCCAAAATATAGTTATATTTATATGTATATACTATATAAAATTGAAATAAAAACTTTATAAAAATAAATAAATAAAAATGGCAAAAAATTTAACCTACTTAAGCAATATACCTCATTTAATTATTTTTTAAAATATTATAATTATATATATATATATATATATATATATATATTATTTTTATTACTATAAAATATTTTTTTAAATAATTAAAAATAAAATAAACATACATGATAGTACCATTTTTTAGATAAAATAAATCATGCTTACTTTTTTATATATATATAATTTAAATGATATAATATTTTATATTTAAAAATAATTTTTTGGCACTTATGATATATTTATAATATATAATGATTTTTTTTTTTTTATTATCAAAGATATGAAACTTGGACTAATACAAAAAATTACTACAATAAAAGAAAAATATTAAATTTAATACTAATTAGATTCTAAGATTTTTTTAAAATAGACCTAAAAACCTATTTATAAAATAAGACACGTGTTTTATATTTTTTCATTAAAATTTCTAATATACATATTGCATGCATTTTGTAGTGGATAAAGATTACATCATAAATATTTATAAATTAAGGATGTATATATAAAATAATTATATATTTATATTTAAAAATACTTAAAATAATTATATTAATTTAAAGTCTATATATACATATATATATATATATATATATATATATATATATATATATATATATATAGCGAGAGAGAGAGAGAGAGATCTATTATTTTTAATAATTTTTTTATACAAGCAAAATCAAATTGTTATTTTCTAAACATAGTCTATATAAGATTATTTATTTGTAAGAAAAGGATAAGGTCTAATTTTATAGTAAGAAATAATAACTTTGTAATATAAAGTCATATTTAAAAATATAATTAAATATTACTAATATTTTTATCTATTTAACATTATTTTTTTAAAAAAAAATAAATTTTATGTGGATTATAGAAATTTAAAAGTTCATATGAGAATAAGACAAGCCTTTATGCTAAGCCTTTATGCTCTTTTAGAATATCCTTTATATCAATTGTGAGCCTTGATGAGGTTAAAATCCTTGACCTTTACAATCAAATTATCCTTAAAATAAATCTCAATTATCAATTTTTATATCTTTATATTTTAATTTATCATAAATTCTTTGTATTGACTATAATTTTTGTGTTTTTAGAGTGATTAGAGATGTAAAAGAGTTACTTATACAAATATTAATCTTGTATTATTTATTAAATTTAGATCTAATAAAAAAATATGTCTTTTTTTAATGTAAATTTTTGTAGTTGTTTTTTTTTTTTTTTTTTTTTTTTTTCGTCTTTCATCAATCTTGATAATCAATCCACTAAATAATAGCAATATCTAAGTAAAGCTACGTAGTAATTTAGATTGAAGGGTGAATTTTACATTTAAAAACCATTTCATTATTTAAAAAATAATAATAGTAAAATAATTATTAAAATTATATGTGTGTGTATATATATATATATATATATATATATAGATTTAAAGTTTTAAACAAGCTTTTATAAAAGAAATTGTATTTTTAATTTAGAAGTAAGAATTTTTAGTTTAAAAATATGCCAAAACACTGTTGTATTTAGTATTTAGTTTAGAGTTTAAGTAACAACAAAGTAATGGTTATTTTTGTTATATCACATTAAGGTAAATAAGATTTGAAGAAGTAAAATCAAACAAATAAACTAACAAAAAAAATTAGTTTCAATTAAATATGTATTGATATCTTTTATAGATTTAATGATTTTTTAAAAATTCAACAAATATATATATATATATATATATATATATATATATATATATTTTGTAATTATTTTATGCAAAACATGAAGAGATCATAAATAGTATTTTTTTAATTTTAATGAATACTACTAGTAAATTTTGTTGTTAAAAATTAACACTAAAAATTTATCATATTTCATAATATTTAATATGATCAATTGTTAGTCATATATAATCATAATGATCTCTTAGCTTTAAAAACATAATGCATAAATCAATTGAAAAAAGACAAGATTATATATATATATATATATATATATTTTAAGAAATGTTAAATTAGAATCTTAAAAAATTATGCATATATATATATATATATATATATATATATATTAATACGTTTATCAAAATTGAATTTATTTTATAATTGTGAACTGTTTTAGTGTCAATTAATAATAAAATATTTATTAAAAGATATTATTAAGAATATTATTAGTATTAGTATTAGTATTATTCAATAAGAATGTAGATATCTTAATTAAATATCACATTTATTAGAATATAATTATTTTCTAAAATAATTTACAGACATTGATACAATTAAATTATAATTTATTTCCATATAAATTTAATCCATCTATAAATCATGAATAATAATAAAAAAATACTTTCATATTAATTTAAATTAGTTAACAGTAGTAAGTAATCAATTTTATTTCATTTATTATTTTTCTTTATATTTAAAGGACACTTATGATTTCTTTTTCTTTTTCTTTTCACCATTGTTAACACCAAAAGGAAGATTAAATCCACTATTTGAATGAGTTAATAATTTCAACAAGCAATTGTTTCTTACAAAAGGCACCACATGTCAACTTGGAACTAAAAATTACTTTTAGCCATAGTGGGATCACAATCCAAAAAATAATAATGAACTGATTTGGGTGGTTGGTATCAGGTGCAATACTCAGTTCTTTTCAAAGGCTGCTCATAAACTTTAATTAGACTTGGTGCAGTGAATTTAGTAATTCCTTCTTAGCTTCTTTCAATAACATTTTGTAAATCCTACAAATATGAAGTTGACGAAAACGGGAGTGAATGACGAGCCGTTGACGATAGATGATTTGTTTTAAAAGCGGTGTTAAAATAAGTCGTGTATAAGGTTTATCGCACATCTATTAAAAATTGATATTGGTAGTTGAAAATATACACATAATTCATTTCTTTCTCCCAAACATGGGCTTTGTCATTTGCAAACATAATAGTGCTATGTATTTTTATAGTTATTTTTATTTACTTTTTAAAGATATTATTTTAGCTACATCCAATATATATTACAGCAGAAAAAAATGTAAGGAATTTGGCGGTTTAAATCGAGTATTTGGTTACAAAGCATACGAAATTTTCAGTAAATGACATGTTTTTTGGAAACCTTAAATGACAGATTGAAATGACACATTGAAAGGAGTCTTCACATATTAAAGCTTATGCTTATAAGAACACAGAACTTTACTTGCAGATTTCGATTTATGATTTTTGGAAGTACTAAGTCAATAAGTTTTTTAAAAACATTATAGAACATCATGTTGTATCCTTTGATTCTTTTGGCAAGATTAATATTTCCAAGATCCAGACATGAATGTACATCTTTTAGCTTCAAATCACATACTAAAGTGAAATTGTGATCTGTGAACAGTGACAAAACCACTCCATTCCATTCACATTACTCCTTCAAAAATGCCATCTTCCAACATGACCTGTAGCAAGCAGTCTCTTCTGCAAACCAATAATCCCATTAGCACCTCAAATCCTAGAAAGCTCATTCACTTAACATGAGCACACATATCAACGTCGAGATCAACATGTTTCAAGTTTTGAAAGGATCTACTAAATATCATATACACAACTTACATGATGACCGATTCACCGTTTTCGGATACATCTGAGATATGTACCAAGGTCGAGCTCTAGTTTGTAAATCCTAGAAAACTGTCTACTGCCTGAGATTGGGACTCAGTTGAGTGAAGAAGAAAACATCTATTTCCATGTTCTCGATGTTAGGGTGGTGAGGGCAAAAGGAAACGAAAAATATGTGCATATCTGAGAAATCAGGAAGCTGGATGCGCAGCGCCGGCCCCAGTGACAGCGAGCTTGGCCACTTTGATCACAGAAATTCCCGCTTCCTTGTCTGCCATTTCTTCAGCAGGGTCCACGTAGTTAGGGTCATGCTCGTCCATCGCAGCAGGGATGCTCTCCGCATAATCTTCGTCCTTGAATGGACCGTCGACGGTGAACTTGCCGCCGTGCCCATGTTTTTTCACAGCGAGCTTGTTCGGGTGCTCGGAACGCCGATCCAAACGCTCGATGCCTTTCTTCAGGTTTTGCTGATGCGCATGGTCTTCCCAGCCTTTCCCTGGGGTTGGAAACAGCTCAGGGTTCTCCTCTCTGATCACGTTGGTGTCTGCCATGATTTAACACAACGCCGAGCAACGCAGCGCCACCAAACAGAAACTGACAGAGCTCTGGAACGCACCTAATCCAGAAGTAAGACAAACCACAATGCAGCAAATAAACTGTTAAACAAAACAATGCCGCTGAAAATGCCTCTACAGATAATTAAGCCTCTTTTCCTCACTTCCACGAAAGCGTAGACTACCAGTTGAAACTCCACAATCAACTAAAAGCACCCTCGAAGAATCAAATCTCCACAGAGCGTCTCAATTTCGAGCACAAAAACACCACTATCATCTGCACACGGATCTTAACCGCAAACTGATGAAACCAAATGAGACCGCAACGGAATGGTGCTTAAAAAACCAACTTACCGAGGCAAAAAAATAAAATAAAATAACGCCGAGAAAATGGTATCAACAGACAGCTACAAGAAGTTGTGAGAGCCGCATTAGAGATGATGCAAAGAGTGAGAAAATAGGGTGGAATCAGGGGGCAGGAGACGGGGTCTTTGAAGGGGGGCCGAGGCCATACTTCGACTGCGTTGTTGCAAAAGGAAAGGTTGGTGGCCAGAGACAAGCGAGACACTTGCCTCCGTGGACAAATGCCACATGGACCTTGCCGACGTGGCGTACTAGGGGTCAGTGATAGGCGCTGATGCACAGATAGAGGGAGCGTGGAAAGTTTGGGGGGGGGGTGAAGTGAAGCTTATACTGGAGTAGCTTTGGGTGGGTTTGTTAACCTTTGCCCTTTTGGGTGTAAGAGTTTCCTATGACATTTACTCATGATATGAAAATGATATTTTGTTTATTTATTTCTATTTGTGTAGGCACTTGCATACATTTTAGTGTTTATTTGATATTCCAAGACATAGAAGCCTTAGTTCTTTTGATGCAAAGTTTTCTAATAGGAAGGCATGCTTGTAATGTCTTAAAACCAAAGCTTGAGCAGCTCTCTCAAACCAATCCTTAGGAACTGGTTTGTACAATTTAAGATTTGATTGTTTTCAATGCATCATATCTTTACTTTATACATGTGATCTTGCTCCCTAAATAATCATTGAACGCAAATTTTAACAAAAATATATTTTCATATGCTTGCATCAACCTAAAATTTTATTATCTAAAATTAATTCTCAAAATAAGATATATGTTATTATCTTCTTTATTGCTCATCATTAATTTTAGAACAAGGATAGAGCATGGTCAAAAGGGCCTCTGTAAAATTTGGAGTTGCACCAAGAATTAAGATCTAACTTTTTTGGACTATGCAATAGCAATGTTTTTTGAAAGATTTTGTAGCGACACAATAGTTGGTATAGTGTTTAGATTTTTTAGGAGAATAAATACCCCACTCTAATCAAATTTGTAATTTTTAGAGATTATTTTAATCTACAAAATGGTTATAATAAGATCAAGTAGTATATCCAATAAAGCTAAAATGACTTCAAAACCAAACAATTGTTTGAGCAAAAATTTATTATAGCCCATAATTGTATAAAGTGATATTATTAAAAATACTAAAAAAATAGATAATGATGTCTATCAAACAGTAAGACTAAGTAGTAGAGCAAAAACCAATTACAAGAGTATAGAACTCAAAAAGAATACCACCAAGAGTTGATAATATGCACGTAAGCAACCAAAGCTCCCATTTCTAATAATTATATTCCATATACATTTTCCTCCCTTCTTAGTAGCATGCGATAGTTAAAAAAGAAGCATCAGCAACTTGGACATGCCATCATGATCCATGGAAGATTTTTATCCCAGTTCAACAACCTTGAGACAAGAAATAGAAACATCCATAGAGTAATCCAATAAACACAGAAAATTGAGGGATATTTTATCTATTTCTTTTGTTTGATCATTGATTATAGAAATATGAGACATGATGCCATCCAAATTATAATTCCAATAAAATGTGAAGATCTATAATAATACCAAAGATAAGGCACCACAAACTATACAAGATAGCCATCTAGACAAGGCTTTGTAGTATCCCAATCATTCTACAAAAGACAATCCAATTTAGGCAAAACAACCTTTGGATCTAATTCTTTAATATCCTCACTGAACTACTTCAAAAGCTCCAATAATTATGAGCTAGACACCATAGCATTATCTTTTTCAAAATAAATATTATTAAATACTAAACAACTTCTAAAACAAGATGGGATGTTATAGAGCAATATATGCAAACTTACTCACACCTATCACTAGTATGTAAATATCAATAGAGAATAAACTTAGAAAGATATTAAATAAGCTATGTCCAAATATCAAGACACTCTTAAAAGTATGCAACATTGATGTATACATGATAAAAGAAATGTAAATTAAGAAAATTAGTACAAAAAATATTTCACTTTTTATTACTACTATCTAGGTGCTTTAAGAAGAGACAGTACCCATAACCAATTAGATGTTGATCGGCTATATGAAACAAAATCCATGGCCTAGAATCCTCTGTAATTGAATAAAATATGCACTTCATAGCTCATTTTAAATACTCACTATGTTAGAAAGAAGCTTCTTTATAGTAGTCATCATAGACAATAAGATACAATAATAGATATTAGCAAAATAATAATAAATCAAATAGATAAAAATATTTTTTATTCTTTAGAAAGCCAAGTTTAATCCAAAAGTAAGAAACTATCCAAGATACACTATACGAGAGACTAAACAAGAATTTGAGTAAAAGAATTTCAACAAGAAATCTAGCAAAAACTTAATCAAATTAAATGAGTCAAGATCAACATCAAGAAAGGTGAGCTAAAGTTCAAAGAAATGTATTGTTAAGATTGAGAATTCCTTCAACTTCCACTTTAATATATACTAAGTATTATAAAGCTTCTCAAGAAGATTCTATGTCAATTGAAGATGAAGTAATCTTAGGAAGCTTCTTAAATAACTACGTTAAACATCCTAAAACTTTCTAAAATCTATTAAAATATTCCAAAAATCTCCTAAAATATTTTAAAAATCTTTTAAAACATAATAAAATATTCTAAGAATATTCTTAAAATCTTCATGTTGAATGCCAGTCACATCACCTCTCTTTCTAATTCTAAATTCTATGAGAATCATTGATTTCATATTTTCTCTCTTTATTATATACAACATCTAATCAATAGCTTCATAGAAAAGTTATTTTAAAATAGGTATAAGTTTTTGAAGATAGCATCAATGAAATTCTTGTATCTTTTGTAGTATATTAACTAGATTTTTTGCTATTTTTCACATCTATTCATTGATATTATAACCTTACCAATAAAAAAAATACTCCAACTTGCCTCTTCTTTGCCAAGAACAAATATTTTATACTTCATATTTTATATAATTATTTATTTCTATGTAAGGTAGTAATGATTATATACTTAGTAGATTAAGTGATTCTAAATAAGTCTCAATGAAAGAAATATGAAAGATTAGATGTACTTTCATAGATGTTTGTAGTTCCAACCAGAAAACTACTAGATTAATTTTTTTTTGAATATAAAATAGCTTAATCTTTGATAGTTTAACTTATTGCAATGCTCATTGTTTTTAATATTTTTTTGAAGAAGTTATACTTTATCTTTAACTCAAAAAATAAAAAAATATTTTCTAAATTTATTTGAAGATTATTTGTAAGAAACTTGAGCTTCTTCTAAATAGAGCTTCAAAGTTGTATAGAGTTGTAATAATTGATTTGCAAGATCTTAATCTGTTAGGTTTTTTATCCTTTGATATACCTAACAAATCAAACTTTTAATTGTAACCATAATTGGTATAAAATGGTATTTATTGAGTCAAAGCATGAAAGATATTATTATAATCAAATTTTGCAAAAAATAAATACGAGTCCAATCATCTTATTGATAGTTGATGGTATATTGCAAATACTACTCTAAAATTTAATTGACTTATTTTTTTTGACCATCAAATTAAAAGTAGAAGGTAATAAAAAAAATTGATATCCACCTTCAATATTTTGAAAAAGAGATTTCTAAAACTTTGATATAAATTGAAGTCCTTAATAAAAACAAATGATGCTATTAAATAATCCTTGATATTGATATATATTATTAAGAAAAAATCTTGTCATTTCTTTTCTAAAATTTTTTTTTTTTGCATGGAATAAAATGTGCCATCTGTGTAAGTCAATCCACAATAATATAGATAATATCAAATATAATTAATGGTGATAGATCAATAATAAAATCCTTTGATATTGAAGACCATGGTTGCTTTAAAATTGGCAATGGTTGTCAAAGTCCATAAAGACAATGTCCAAAATTCTTGGATCTTAAACAAATGTCACACAAGAAAAAAAAAAACTTTTACAGTCTTCTATATTTGAAGCCACCAAAGATCTTGAAAGATAAGCTCTAACATTTTGTTAAACCCAAAATGTCTTGCAATTGAGAAATCATAACAAAATTGAAGAACACAAAGTTACGTCAATCTTTTTAGAATATATAAAAAATCTTCAAAATATGGAAGATCTTCTATAAACTTGAACTTATTGTTGTTGGGACAGTAATTGATATTACAAATTAATAAATCTTTAGGTGATGTTGTACAAATTTATTCAAAAAAACTTGAATTAATATATATAATAATATAAATAATAAAAAGATAAACTTATTTTAGCTTCAAGAGTATTACATATTGTTGATCAAATACTGCTTTTTTAGCTTTTGGAACAAGTTATAATCGCTTTGATAAAATATCTAATAGTCTTTGCTATTTTTTTAATTAATATATAATTATAAAATAAAAATAAGATAATGACATATTCTAATTATTTTTGTGGCAATTCAAAACTTGAGTTGATATAAAATTTTTCATTTTTTTTTTTATTTATATATACAATCACATGATGTATAATGCTTTTAGTAAGTAATGCCATTCTTAGAAAGAGTCTATAATTATAAGAAGTTTTTTATTATAAATTTTATAATTAGTTTTCATAATTGTTTTTTAAAAAAAAATATAATACAATTAGATAGAACTTTCTATCTTTTTCCATTTTTAATAGTACAACTTTTAATACAAAGTCAAAAGCATTAATTTTTGAATAAAAAACTTTCATAAAATCTAAAAATATTAAAATTGCAACTATAATAAAAGTTGTCTTTAAATTTTGAAAAGCCTTATGTGCTTGAAGTCTCCATTCTAATTTATCTATGGATGTCAATCAAGTAAAAAGAGTAGCAACTTAGAAATAATTCTTGATAAATATCCAATAAAATTAAAAAATTCAAAGAAATATTATATATTTCATATTTTCTTTGATCTATTATAGCTTGAGCTTTCTTTAAGTCCATTAATAGGCCTTCATTGGATATAATATATTTGAAAAATTCTACTTTTGGTTGATGGAATACACATTTTTTTAATTTGGTATATAATCCTATATCTTATAACTTTTCAAGACTAATCTCACATCTTCTTCAATTTCTTGAGGAATCTTGAGATAGATTAAGATATCACTAAGATAACAAATAATAAACTTATCTAAGAATTTTTAAAAAAACATCATTCATCAAATGCTAGAATATAATTGGAGCATTTGTCAATCCAAAAGATATGACATTATATTCAAAATATCCGTACTTTGTCCAAAATTTTGTCTTCTATTCATCTCCTTCTTTAATCTACACCAAATTGTATACTCCATAGAAATCTATTTTTGTATAGATTTTAGCTTGACTGTGTTGCTCCAAAAGCCTTGATATCAACTATAATAGATAACAATTTTTCACCATTATTTTTTTTGAGGCCATGATAATCAACAAATATTCACAAAGATTTTTTTTTTTTTTTTTTTTTTTTTTTTTAAAATATTGGTGCATCTAATCAAAATTTGGAATATTGAATAATATTTTTTGTAAGATTTTTATTGATATAATCTTTCAATTTGAAAAGCTCATTTTGTAATAGGTTGTAGATTGGATCCAATAATAGTTGAGTACCTTCTTGAAGATCAATGGTACAATCATAAATGGATGCTCTAGAAATATGTCAACATTTGTTTTTGGAAAGACATCTTAAAATTTCTTATATATGTATAGGTTTTAACTTTTATATTAGAGAAATTTTCTAAAGATTAATAAATTCTATTGAATCAAAAGAACTTGAAAGTCATCAATATATAGCATTAGCAAGGTTGCTTTCAAAGAGAGTATGAAGTAAGATATCTCTTTCTTCCAACATCCATTACTTATAGGTCATGATTGCTGTCCTAATGGATAATTTCCATCTTTTGATGAATACATCTATCTAATATTTTATCAAGATTATTCATAGCTATCTTATCCAGTATAAGAATATACTTTTAGTATATTTTTTATATCCTTAAGATCCTTTGTCTATTCATCTATTTTATGTCTTGACCTTCTTACATATCAAAAGTCAATCTTTTGATCAATAGCAATTTATTTAAAATAATGTCGTCTATTATGTAACTTATTCTATTTTCACTTTTTTTTTAAAAATAATTTAACACTCCTATTTTGCTCTTAATTAAAGGCTTTTAATCTTAATGCCTTTATCAATATGTGATGTCTATTCTTTATTAATGTCTTTGTCAATAAATAAGTAAGTATGTCTTCCATTGCATAATACATCATATCAATCACTTCCATTTCAATCTTCTCTATTATGAAGTGATGTTGAATGTCAATGTACTTGATCCTTGAATAATGCTTTGAATTCTTTGTAAATGCAAGATATCCTTAATTGTCACATTCTATTGAATTTACTTCCATTTGTACAACTTTAATGTTCCTTAAAAGTTATTTTAGCCATATTACCTCCATTGCACCATGGCTTGCTGCCATGTACTTTGCCTCCATTGTTAATCTTACAATTATTCATTGTCTCTTGTAATTCCATGAAATAGCTTCCATTCCAACATAAAAAATATATCTTGTTGTTGACTTTCAATTATTTATATCTCCAATCCAATTTGTATCATAATAACCATACAAAGTAATGTTATCACTTCCAAAGTATAATTTGAAATGTAAAGTACCTTTTAAGTACATCATGATCTTTTTGATGGTTGTCTAATGGATTGATCCAACCTTGAACATGTGTTGATTTAGAATATTCATTATATATGCAAGATCTATCATTATGCAACCATTGCATACATAAGTGAACCTATTATTGCTTTGTATAGAACACTTTACTCTTAACCTTCAACTTCAGCAAATTCTTCATTCGTAAGCTTCATCAACTTCAAATTGGCTTCTAAAAGTGAACCTACAGGCTTATATTCTTTTATATTAAATTATTTCAACATCTCTTCAATGTACTTACTTTGGCTTATTTTAGTAGTCTTTATAGTACAATCTCTCATAAACTATACTCTTAAACAATAGTATTTTTTCAAATCACTCATCTCATACTACTTTTTTAACTCTCCCTTCAATCAATCCATCATCTTTATTGTGTTGATTAAGATGATCAAATCATCAATATAGAAGATAATAATCAATATGAATTTTCTTGATTGCATCAAATACATGGAATAAGCAACCTTATTTTTTTCAAATCTTTCATTCAAGAAGAATGTATCAATATATTGATATCATGCCCTTGATGATTGCTTGAATCCATACAAAGTTTTTTTTAATTTATAAATAAGATATTATTTTTCTTCTTCAATAAATCCTTGAAATTAATCCATATAGATGTCTTTTTTTAATCTTTCATTTAAGAAAGCCATCTTCACATTCATTTGATGCATATCCAAGTCTATTGCTATTCCAATTACCATAATGATTCTAATGGCGATGAATTTAGCCTTAAAAGCAAATGTCTCATTGAAATCAACACCAATAACTTATGAGTAGGCTTTGGAAATCAAACTAGCTTTGTATCTCATAATACTATCCATTCCATAGTTTTTGGTTCTAAATATCTACTTACAACCAATTAAAGATCAATTTGGTAGAAATTAAGTCATTTTTAATGTTTTTTTTGTCTATAAGTGATTTTTAATCTTTTTTTATAGCATTCTCTCATTTCATAGTATTTGTAGACTTTACTGCATCACACAAATTTAATAGATTAGCAAAGAATAGAATATTGGCATGTTCTTTACTTATTTGAGAAAAGATGTGATTTATCCACCAATCACCAAGTTATTTTTTATTTCTCAAAGGATATCTCCTTTTATTTAATGAAGATTCACCTTCATGCAATTGAAGATCTCTTGCAATCTTCTTCTTTCTTAAAGCTTGTTTCTTCATATTTAATGATTGATACTCATCATCATCATCATCTTCAACATCTTGATTGTCTTCATTGCTCATTCTAGTAATTGTAGACATACTTTGATCTACTTTCTTTGGCTCTTTATCTTCACTCATATCTTTATCATTTTCATTGTTATCATCTTTTTTTTCTTTTTTTTGCTAGGATTGGAGATATGTCCACAAATACACCATTACTTTCATTTTGACACATCTTTAAGTATTCATAAGCATTCTTATGCTCCAAAAACTCTATATCATGATTTTTGATGATCTTCTTGGTTTTTAAACATATAAGCTTGTATACCTTAGTATGTTCATAATATCCAAAAAATACATATTTTGTATCTTTTTTTATCAAGTTTGGACCTCATATAATTTGATACTTTTATATAATCAATGCATTTAAAAACTCTCATGTGTGAAACATAAAGTTTCTTGCCATTCTAAGTTTCTTGTTGAGTCATTGATGTGAGTGTACTTGTAAGGCACTTATTTCTTATATACTGTATTGTAAGCATGGCTTTTGTCCAAAATTCATGCCTAAGATTTTGTGCTTGAAGCATACTCTTTGCTATCTCTATAATAATATATTTTTTTCTTTCAGCAATTCTATTTTGTTATGGAATATAAAGAGTAGAGGTTTGTCTTCTAATACCTTAAATCTTTAAGAAGTCATAAAAATAATTTAATAAATACTCATTTATATTTTCCATGCATAACACCTTGATCTTATACTCACATTATTTTTTTACAAGTATCTTAAATTCATTAAACCTTGAAAAGCATTCATTCTTGGTTTTGAAGATGATAATTGATACCTTTCTTGAAAAATCATTAATAAATGTGACAAAGTATTTTATTCTTTCAATTCATGACATCTTTATTGGTCCACAAATATCAAAATTTATAATCTCTAATAATTTTCTAGTACGTATTATAACTCTTTTTGAAAATGAAGTCATTTGTTGTTGCCTTGAATACAATCTTCACAAGCAAAAGTCATGGCATTGTACCTAAATTGACTAAGATACAAGCCACTTACTATGGATTGGAGCTCTTTCATGCTTTTGACATTTAAATGACTAAGTCATTGATATCAAATTCCAAATAAATCTTAATTCTATAAAAACTAAGCAAATGCTGCCACTTCAATTCCATTTACCTTCTTACAATTGATGAAGTAGAAGTTATCATTTCTTAGGCCTTTGAAAATATGTTGTCCATCCAATGTCTTTACAAAACATCCATTCATATCAAATTGAACCTTACAACCATGTGATATAAGTTTGCTCATCAAAAAGAGATTCTACTTCATCTTTGGCATATGTAAGACTTTCTTCAATTTGATCTTCTTCGTTTGGTTCTTTGCAATCATTCCTATAAAAATGGAGCTAATTTCAATGGCTTATACCATGCCATTGTCTCCCAACCAAACATTTGTTGCTGAAATTTCTTCATAAGTATCAAATAAACACTTATATGATATCATGTGCTTAGTAGCACTCAAATCTATAATCCACTTAGACATGGTAGCTATGGAGGCTCTTTTTCTTGTTGTGAAAGCATAATTATTTCTACCAAAACTATCACTAGCATTTTTTGCATTCTTTCTATCTCTTTCTTGGTTTTTTAGCAATTTATAGCAAAATGGCCTAATTTTTTATAAATATAGTAATCTTTTATATTTTTTTAAAATTATTATATTAATAAAAATATCTATCTTTACCTTATCTTAAAAATAAAATTATATCATTACTTTAAATCTCATTTTTTTTCCTTTTGATTATTTTATGAGCAAATCTTGATGTGACATAATTCATGGTAAGTTTTTTCATGTTAATAGATTCTAATGCCAGAATGAAGTAATTGTAGGACTTAAAAAGACTTACAAGTAATGTCAACACAATATCCTTATCATCAGCTAACTTATCAATAATTACTAATTGATTTGCAAGTACTTTATCTTGTTGACATGAGCCATGAAGTCATCTTTTTCTTCCATCTTTAATATTAAGAACTTCTTTATTGTTTATAAAATATTTGCAAGGTTTCTACTTTCATAGATATTGCAAAAAATCTTCTGTGCTTTTGTTGGTCTATTATAAGTAATTACATGTAAAAAATGGGCATCATTCAAATTTAATGCAATCATATCAAAAACCTTCTTTTTACAATTTTTGTATTCTTTCTTCACCTTGATATTAGCATCATCACTTAGAGGCTCTTTACTTTTATCAATAATGTTCCAAAGATCTAATGAAGTTAATAAAAGTTCCATTTTTTTCTTTCATTGGTAAAAATTATTATCTCTCAATTTCTCAATCACTCTCAAATCCTCATCTTTACTTGAAACCATATCTAATAAAGAGGTGTATCAAAAAAATTCAAGAAAAAAAAAAGATAAGTTCTTTAAATAAACAAAAAGATCTTGTTGCTTTGAAAACCTAGAATGCTTGATTTGTAAATATACTAGTAATTATACTCTTTAATTATTTTCAACTTTTATAATAATACTTCTAATTTCACAAATATCTTTTTATTATTATAAAAAACCTCTTAAAAAATTTAGTATACAAAAGCACAATACTAGTGCATCAATGACGTAACTCAGCAAAAAAATATAAAACTAGTATTTTATAACATTATTTTAAGGTGATTGATATCTTCTAAGACAATGAATACACTTAATAATAAGTAAGAGCAAAACTACATCAACAACTAGTTGTAAAATAGAATTTAGAAGATATCAAATCCTAATATCAACAAAAATCATAAGATCTATTCTTTACAATAAGAAAGACTTCAAAAAATTTTAAAACTCACAACTAAAGGTGAATGGGCTCATAACCTATTCAAGCAAAAGAACTTTGAAGTCATCAAGATATTGCATCAGCAAGGTTGCTCTCAAAGAGAGCATGGAGTAAGATGTCTTTTACTTCTAATATCCATTACTTATGGGTGGTAGCTATTGTCTTAATAAACGACTTCCATTTTTTGATGAATATACCTATCCAAGATTCTACCAAGACTATCTATAGCTATTTTATCTATTATAAAAAAATATTTTAAAAATATTTTTTATATTCTTAAGATAATTTTTTTATTTATCTATTTTATCTCTTAACCTTCTTATATATCAAGAGTCAATCTTTTGACTAATAGCAACTTACCTAAAATAATATCTTTTATAATATAATTTATTTTATTTTTAATTTTATTTATTTAATTTAATAAATTTCTTATTTAAAAAAGAATCAAATGCTCTTGGATCTAATAAGGCATTTATTTAAAATCTTTGTGGACCAAGAAATAAAAGTATAATAAAACAACAATCAAGTTGAGCTGAAAAAAAACAGACCTTCATGAACTTGAGGTGTTGAAATGTCCAATTGCATAGTCTTTATTGTGATTGGACCTTTTCATTGTTCTAAATGATTGTACTTCTAGTTCTCATTTTATGTTGTTTTTTTAGATAATTTTTAGATTTGTGGCCTTCTTTACCACAATGTATACTGCTATTGAAATTGAATTTTTTTTTTTTTTTTTTTTTTTTTTTTTTTTTCTTTTGATTTAAGAAGTTTGAATTGTACCTCATCAATTTGCATGTCTTCAACATTAAAGTGTAAAAATAATATATTTTTTGAAGTAGCAAAGTATAAATTTTTAGTACGTTATCAAAATCAATTTTATTTATAAGACATGTTTTATCTTGCTTTGTTAAAGTCAATAAGCATTGATCTTAATGGTGTTAAAATAATTAATTATTATACTTTATAGCTTAATTGATGGCTTCATTGAGTGTTTGAGGATCATGTAATGATAATAATAAGTCTTTTATATCATCCTTTAGTCTCTAATAGAATTGATTCATAAAACTTGTTCATTTCAATTGATGTGATAAACTGATTACTTAAAATCAAATACATAAAGTAATGTAAAGTATGATTTTTGATATAATAAACAAATCTTTATAGTTACTTTGGCCTTGTCATTTTTTCCAAATGCCTTTGCAAATGCTTCTAAAAAAGCTTCAAATTTTCTCAAGATTAGCAATCTCTTCTCAAATAAATAAACAAATCAAGATAAGGCATGTTTTATAAGCAAGGTTTCAATTAAATCAACTTACAACTCTTTTGTTAGATAGTACGTAATTTATAAAACAATTATCAATCAAATTTGATTAATAAATCTTCAAAACTTGGAGAATGTACTATGAAACATTTTTGGAAGACTAATTCAAGGCTCTTTACATTATTATATGGATGAATTATTTTCTTGAGGTACAATTGCTACTACCTTCTTATATATAGAAGCTTAAGACAATGATTGTATTTTGAGGTTTAACTGCTTCAAGTCTTACAAAATCTTAAATTCTTACAAAAAATCCTTCAATTTCAACAGTTCTACAAAATAAAGTATCAATATATTCATAATAATATCTAACTTGGACTTGAAGGATTCAACCATACTAATATCTTCACCTTTAGTCATCCTAAAAGAAATAAAGAAATTTTTGAATAATATTAGTTTAAAAGAAGATACTCTATAATTTCTAAAGTACTCAGCTATTTTTATAAAGATAAATAATCTACTTTATATTAAAAAAAAATCTAGTATTGATAAGAAATTAATTTCAACAAATTATTATAAATATACTATACAAAAGACTAGATAAGAAATTGAACAAAAGAATTTTAACAAAAAAGCTAACAAGAACTTAATTAAACCAAATAAGTATAAGATCAAGATCAATAGAAGTAAACTCGAGCTCTAAGAGATGTATTATCAAGACTCAAGATCCACTCAACCTTGACTCTAATGTATACTAGGTATAAGAAAGCTTCTTAAAAAGTTTCTATATTGCTTGAAGATGAAGCAACCTTAAGAAGCTTTTCAAAAAGTTTTCATATTACTTGAAAATAAAACAATTTTAAGAAGCTTTTCTAAAAACTTTTTTAATGCTATTAGAACTTTTTAGAACTTGCTAAAATATTTTAAGAATCTTCTAGATTCTTCTAAAATATTCAAAAAGTCTTTCCAAAATTTAATAGAATATTCTAAGAATATTTCTAAAATCTTCTTCTTGAATATCCATAACAAAAATAATGGTGCTAATAGCAAAATGATCTATTTAATTTGGGCCTAAGTCCATGGACTTTCTACTTTTTTATGCACCTTATAAATTTTGACTAAAATGATGAATCAAGTAGCCAAAGTCATTTGAATAGGTATAGAGATCCAATATAAAGATAAAGCAATCAAATCTTATGTTGAAATTCTAATCATAAACATAGATAGTGACTCTACAAGAATCAAAATATTAGATATACAAAGAAAAGTTACAATAGAATATAAAATATAATATAATATACTATCAATTCAATGCAATTGCTCTAATAGCAATACACATTAACTTTAGAATTATTATACTTTAAACTATTATAGAAGAAAAAAATACATGTAATGTTTTTGTGAAATATTTTTGACCAATGTCTTGTAATGAAAGTAGCTCAATGGATAGAAGCGCAAACAGACAAGGGCCTATAAAGAACCAATTGAGTTCAATACTAGTAGCTACAATCACTCAATACTCATATGGTTTGATAAGAAAAATAGACCAATAAAAAATCAACACCAATAGACCTTCTACAAAGAGCAATAGGTTATAACACAATGTAGATTCTTAAGAATTTTTGGATTGCACTAGCTACCATCTAAGACATGATAGAACCAACAACATGTCAAATCATATTACTTTTTATTTGAAAAATTCTTAATCTTCAACTTAAAGTTCTAATAGGATTACAAGATGGCCAAGACTCTCACTTTTGTAGCATATCTATCAAATATACCAAGTGTTATAAACATCTAAATAGAAGGTTCTAAAATTTTCTTAAAATATTTCAATAAAATATTTTAAAAATATTCCTAAAATATTTGAAAAGCTTTGAAAAGATTTTTAGAAAATTTTAGCAAATTCTAAAAAGTTTTAGGATAATTAAAGAAGTTGTTTAAGAAAGATCTTAAAATTGCTTCATCTCCAAGTAATATAGAAATTTTTTAAAAAGCTTCTTAATACCTAATATATATTAGAGTCAAGGCTAAGAAAATCTTTAATTTTTATAGTAGGTCTCTTAGAATTTAAGCTTATCTTTTTTAGTATTGATTTTGTACTCATTTAGTTTAATCAACTTTATGCTAGCTTTTTTATTCAAATTCTTTTATTCAAATTCTTATTTGATCTTCTATATACTATATTTGTAATAATTTGTTGAGATTGCTTTCTTATCAATACTAGAGCTTGATCCTTCTTGATAGAGATTGGATTATCTCTCTTTTTGAAGACATTTAAGTACTTTAGAGGTTACAGATTACCCTCCTTTAACTTAATATTGTTTAGAAATTTCTTTTTTCTCTTTCAAGATGACTAGAAGTAAAAATGTTAATATAGTTGAATCAATTAAGTCTAAGTTAGACGCTATTATGAATATATTGAATGATTTATCTTATAGAACTATTAAAATTAAAGGATTATTTGCAAGATTTCATTGTGATGTAAGACTTGGAGCAATTCAACATGTGATGCAACTACTTCTTTAAGCTTCTATATCTAAAGATGCAATAGCATTTATATCTTAATAAAAGAACTTACCTATTTGATAGCATAAGAAGCCTCAAATTAGTCTTCTAAAAATATTTGATGGTTCATACTCCAAGTTTTGAGGATTTATTAACTAAATTTGATTAGTAATTTTTTCTACAATCTAAGTACTATTCTATAAAAGAATTGTGAGTTGATTTAGTTGAACCTTGTTCACAGGATAAGTCTTATCTTGATTTGTTCTTTTATTTGAGAGGAAATTACTAATCATGAGCAACTTTGAAGCTTTTTTAGAAGCATTTGTAAAGGTATTTGGAAAACATGATATGGTTCAATGGATGATAATAAATATTTTTTCATTAAATTTTTGTAATAAGTGAACTCTTGCTTGAAGATGCTTCGGATACTTGGCTGTGGAAGGTAGAATGGAAATTGCAACAACAAAATCTTAATTCTAATAAAACACTAATTAAACACTAATTAGACCATAATAATATTAATCAAGCTTTAATCAAATTCAAAGAAACCTCAAAGAAATTACAAAGAAATAATAAGAAATCTCAAAGAAATATTTGAATGATCACAAATATATCTCAAATATATCTTGATTCAATCTTAATTTAATCCTAGTTAAATTCTTATTAGACTTCATTCAAACTTTAGGCCAAAAATTAACTAAATCTTAAATCTTAAATATATCCTAATAAAATCTTAAATCCTAAATCAAATCCTAACTAAATTCTAAATCCTGAATCAAATCTTAATCAAATCTTAAATCCTAAATCAAATCCTAACCAAATTCTAACCCTAAATCAAATCCTAACCAAATCCTGAATCCTAAATCAAACCTTAAAAAAATCCTAACCTTAAATCGAATCCTAAATCAAATTCCAATCAAATCCTAATCAAATCTTAATCCTAAATCAAGCTCTAATCAAATCCTAAATCAAACCCTAATCAAATCCTAATCAAATCTTAAATCCTAAATCAAATCCTAAATCAAATCCTAACCAAATCCTAACCTTGAATCAAATCCTAATCAAATCCTAAATCTAAAACCAAACCCTAATCAAATCCTAAACCCTAAATTGAATCCTAACTAAATCCTAGTAATTCCTATAACAAATTTAAACTTCAATAACTAATGAATGAACTGTCAATCTTAATTCAAAAATTGCATACTTCTTAATAATAAAGTTAAAAACAAGCACAAAAAAAATTGAAAAAGATCGGAATTACCAAATAGACGATAATCTCAAAAACGTGCTTGGATATTGGTCGGCTTCCTTCTCCAACCTTCATGCCAATTTTTCAAAGCCAATATCTCTCTTTTTCACCATTTGATTGCTTTCAAAATTTTTATATATATAGAAAAATAAGTCTACTATCTTCATTCATAAATTTTACTCCAATTCAACTAATAGATTGCAAGAAATCTTAAAAATCCTCATTGGATCTAAAATTCTACTTTTTGAGACCTTGACCCATTTAAACCTGAATAACCTTCAATTCAACCGTTAGATCAAGGTAAAATTCACAACACATATTAAACACAACTACAACCATTAATCTACAAAATTTTGTTTGTAGATTTGTTACAAAATGCTTGAATTTGCCTAAAACGTCAACCCTATTTTTTTTCACAAAACCCAAGTCATCTGAAAACAAAATTGACTTTGTAAAGCTCTTACAAAGTCATTTCAAATCCAAATCACACAAAAACAAAGTTCATAGAAACCTTATCTAGTCTGCTATCAAATTCTACTCTTTGATCTACAAAAGAATCTTTGAGTTGCCAAAGGTACTCGGTTTTGTGCCTCGGGGTCTGATTTCAATCTAGGTTGATAACCAGCCCTCTTTGGATATCAAATTTTGTCTTTTTGAATTAATTTTTGTTATAATCAACTCCTAATTTTCTCCTTTAAATTCTCATATTCTTTATTTTTATAATCTATTTTATTTTACCTTATTCATGGTCCAACAAAGTAAGTAGAAGTTACTTTTCTAAAAAAAGTAACATTACTTCTAAAAGTTTTACTACCTTCCTATCTTTTATCCATATTTTTCTACTTTACATTTTAACTTGGCTCTTCTATAATAAGATCCATATTATCTTCTTTCGCCATATGGTCATGTTACAACATGACAATATAGAACGTCATGCTTTATATTAATTTACATATTTAATTTTAGATAATTGGCTTATAACATAAATTGAGATGAATAAGCTCTTATGAGCCAATTATACTAAAAATTAATAAATAATATGAAAGACCTATTATTATCATTATCTAAACTTCAAACACTCAATGAAGCTATCAGTTAAGCTATGAAGTATAATAATTGATTATTTTAACACCGTCAAGATCATTGCTTATAAACTTAAACAAAGCAACAGATTAAAAATTTGTATTTTGCTACTTCAATAAATAAATTACTTTTATACTTTGGAGATGAGAATATACAAATTGATGAGGTATGGTTCAAACATCTAACAACAAAGAAAAAGAAGCATTGATTTGAACAAATGATTATAATAAAAGAGGCCTCAAATTTGAAAATTATCTAAAAAAATAACATACAATTAAAACTATAAGTGAAATCATTTAAAAAATAAAAAGACCTAATAGTCACAAACATATATGATTAGATAGAAGTAGATAAAAATAGATTAATTTCATAATAAATCTGAAGAATCTTTTTAGAAGCTTCATAGATGCTGCTTTGATTTTACATGTATTTAAAGTTAATTGATAGGCTAAAAATTTGGTAAAAATGTTAATCATGTATCACA
This sequence comes from Physcomitrium patens, assembly GCF_059467195.1. Lineage (NCBI taxonomy): Eukaryota > Viridiplantae > Streptophyta > Bryopsida > Funariales > Funariaceae > Physcomitrium > Physcomitrium patens. Next base: position 13,299,307 of record NC_143429.1, on the reverse strand, counting down.
CGTGTTAGTAGCTTGTGGAATAAGCTAACTATGTGGCCCACATAAAAATAACCTATCTTATAAGTTTAGACATGTGTCTAACAAAATCAACATGTATTAGAGAGCCTATAAAATATTATCATGTAGCTCTTAATTAAAAAGTATATATGGAGGCAAGAATAAAGCCTTTTTTATTCTTTTGAATGCTTTTTTAGCCCTTAGTCTTATTTCAAGTTTATTTAATCTTCTTTTCTTTAGTAATAGCTATTTTATTTTAATATATTATAATCTTTGAGTAATTTTTTAGTCTTTTCAAGTGACATAAGAGTGTATTAAAAATTTCTTTTTTCAAGATTTATATCCTTGATAGTTTGATAAGAGTACTAATTTATTATTTTTATCTTTTTTAGAAGTGAATAAATTATCTTACTTCTATTTTATATTTTAAAGGTTACAAACTATCCATCTATTAAATAAATAATTTAATTTTCTAACACTAATTCTTTTCTTAAAGAGATTAGATTATTCTTCTTTGTCGAAATTTTCATTTGATATTAGAGGTTGTGAATTACCTTCTTTTAATTTAACCTTTTGAATTTGTTTTATTTGTCTATAGAAAGAAAAATTATGGATACTATTCTCAGTTGAAGTGACAATAAGTTTACAACTATTATAAATCTTCATAAGCTTGTCAATATTCTAAAAATAAAAATCTCATGTATTTCTAACGTGAATCATAGACGTACCATTCCTACACATATAAAAGAATTATAGAGTCTATGCTAAGAAGTTGTATAATTAAAGGAAGTAAGTAGATCAACCTTATAATCAAATCTATGAAGTCTTACTTCTACAAACACAAGGGAGGTAAAGATTAGCATGTCCAAAAAGTTTGATAGAAGAATATTAAAATTTCAAGGATTTTTGTAATAAATTAAACTCTATTTAAGATTACATCATTTCCAATATTTTGATGGATTTATTCAAGTTGGATTCATAGATGCACTTTTATTGAAAAGTTTTTATTTATACCTTTGATAGAAAAAGATTTATAACTATTCTATGATTGATTTCATTCTTAGAAGTATTTATTGCTATATTTCAAGAAAGTGATTAAGAAAGGATAGAATACACCATGCTTATATTGCTACAATAAGGATCATGTTCAACTACCACATATATTGCTAAATTTTAAAATCTTATTTGTAATGTAGATTGAAATGACAAAGCCTTTATTAATCAATTTTGATATGGATTAAAAGATAATATCAAAGATTTTTTATTGAAGATATTGAGAATAGATTCATTAAAGCAATTTATTATTGAAGCCATTCTATATAACAATTAGTTCTTTGAAAGATGCTAGGAATAAAAATTTGGTTGAAAAAGTACAAGTCAAGCTATACCAATATCTTCTAAGTTTTTGGAAGCTTACTTGTCTAGATCAAAGCTTATAAAAATTCACATAATACATTTTAAATCTCTTATTAGGTAAGAAAAGATCCATTATTATTATGAAGGTTTGTATCTATATTATGGAGAATCCAACCACACTGCTTAACATTGTTCAAAGAAGCAACACAATGAAATAAAGAGCATGGTTGCCAAAGAGGACAATATGTCAAAAAAAAAGTATTTTCAGCTACAATAAAGACTATGCAGTTGGAATCTTATATAAGACCTCATAAAGGTTATATTTTTTTTTATCAAATCCTTCACCTTGTTTTAAAATAGAAGTTTTTTTAGGACCAAAAAATCACAAAGTCTTAGCCTAGTTAGATTTATGAGCCACAATCTATTTTTTGACTAAGTCTTTGTCAAAAAATAAGATATATCTTTAATTAAAAAAATCAAATCTATATATGTAGAAGTAATAGATAATTTTTTATTATCTTTACAAGATATTATACATTAAATTTTTCTTTTAAAAGTAGCAATTATTAGTCATAATAGTTTAATAATATTTAATGTAATTAAATTTATTTATAATTTAATTATTTTAGAATTATTATGGCTAAAAAACTATAATCCTCAAATAAATTAGATTTCCTATAACCTTGATTTTTTTCATAATTTAATCCAAGATTTTACTAAGCAACTAAAAACCTATAAGAGTGATATATCTAAATCATGATTGATGAATACTAGTACTTTCATGCATGCTATAAAAGAAAGATTAACTTTTGCTATATATGCAATATCTATTATTGATGAAGAAAATATTTCAATTAACATTCTAAGTCAATATTAAGATTACTAAGTTTTTTTTGAAAAAAAAATATATAAATATTTTTTTACAATAGTGTTCTTATGATAGTTCTATTGATCTTGAAGAAAGAGCTCGACCACCATTTAGACCAATCTATAGTCTATTATAAAATAAATTAGCTGCATTCAAGGACTATATTGATAAAAATATGGTTAAGAACTTTATACACCATTCTAAACCTCTAACTAAGGCTTCTATCTTATTTGTGAAGAAAAAAGATGGATCTCTACAAATATATGTGGACTATCAAGGATTCAATAAGATCACCATCAAAAATAGATATCCTTTATTTTTGATTTTAGAACTTTTTGATTAATTGAATCAAACAAAGATCTATACAAAAATAGATATATGATGAGTATATAATCTAGTATGCATTAAAAAAAGAGATGAATGAAAAACTATGTTTCAAACCAAGTATGGGCATTTTAAATATAATGTCATATCTTTTAGACTTAAAAATACACCAACTACTTTTTAACATCCAATGAATGATGTCTTTTGTGAGATTTTTTGATGATTTTATTATTTGTTATTAAGACAACATCTTAATCTATTCTAAAACTATAAAAGAGCATAAAGTTCATGTTTATTGTATATTACAAAAATTAAAAGATACAAGATTATATGCCAAGATAAAAAAGTATATATTTTATACTACTCAAGTTGACTTCTTAAGATACATCATCTGAAATAATGGTCTTATGATAGATCTTAAGAAGGTCTAGACTATCATAGATTAAAAGATCTCAAAAATAGTTAAAGATGTATAATATTTTTTAAAATTTGCTAATTATTATTGAATCTTTATCAGAAAAAAATTTCAAGTAGCAGCTCTTCTTATACATTACATATGTAAAGACAAGAGTAGAGCAATGAAATTGAAGCATCTTTCAAAGCCTTAAAAATAATATTTATTTTTACACCAATCTTATATTGTATCAATTTTTCAAAGATATTTTTTATTGAAATAGATGCATCAAATTTTCTTATGGATGTCATTCCATCATAAATAGAAGTAGATGAAATGCTCTACTTGGTAGCTTTTTATTCCATAATTGTTTTTGCAGCCAAGATTAATTATGAGATCCACAAGAAAGAGCTTCATAAAATTACAAATTCATTTCAAGAATGGCATCATTATCTAGAAGGCACCTCAAGTTTAGTTATTTTGTATATATATCACAAGGACCTTAAATATTTCATGTCAACATGTATTTTGAATCATTACCAAGCCTATTAGAGCATGTTTTTATCAAGATTTGATTTTAACATTACTTATTGACTCAAAAAACAATAAGGTTTATCAAATGCTCTTTCAAAACTCCTCATTATTGAATTTATGAACTTCTTCAATGATTACCTATTTTAGAATAATCATGGTCTTCAATTTCTATGTATTTTATTATGGATCTTCTAGTTTCAAGTTTCTATGATTTTATATTCATGATAGTAGATCATTCTACCAATATAGCACATTTTGTACTATGTAAAAAATCTATCATAAGTAAAGAAATAATTAAGCTTTTTTTTAACAATATCTATTGCTATCATGAATTTTTTCAAGATATTATATTGGATAGGAAGACTTAATTTGTATCAAGTTTTTATAAATGGATATAAAGCTCTCTTTGGCTTTTCATCCTCAAATTAATAGGCAAATAAAATAGATGAATCAAGTTTTGAAGTAGTATTTGAAGTGTACTATCATTTATCATCTAGATAATTAGATAATTCTTTTATTATTGATAGATTTTGTAAACAAAAATTTGGTACATTCTTCTACATAACAAATACTTTTTTTTGCCAATTATGGTTATTATCTATGACTTGATATTTTTTTCTTTTTAAAAGTTGATAATCTTACGATAGAAGTTTTACAAATTATTTGTCAGATTTATATGCAACAATGAAGGTATAGTTAAAAGAAGCTCAAAAATGACAGAATATGAATGTGAATGCCTATTGCAAGGAATAACAATAATTCATTGTAAGTGACAAGATATGGCTATTTTATCACAATATCAAGACTACTTGTTAGTGTAACAAATTGGACTATTGTGAGCTTGAATCTTTTTTATTTTTAAATAAATAAATCTTTTTATTTATTGATTATATCTATCGGAGTCTATGAAGATCCATTCCATATTTCACATATCTTTTTTTAAATCATATAAGATAGTGAATATCTTGAAAAGAAGATAAATGCCACCTCTTTTTATAGAGGTGGATAATAATCAAGAATTTGAGGTAGAAAAAGCCTTAGATTCAAAGCAATGCTATAATAGGTTCAAATATCTTATTCATTTGCATAGATATGATATTAATGAATATACATAATAGCCAACAAAAAATCTTACAAATACAGGAAAGGGAGTTGAGGTTTTTCATTGATTTTAAATTTAGAAAAATCAAGATAAAAAATTATAAGATCTATGAATGATGATAATTATTCTTCAAGAAACTTATATCTAAAAGAAAAAAAAATATCATAGACATATATATATTTATTCTAACAATTATCTATATGATTAGATAGAAATAAATAAAAGTATGTCAATTTCATAATATCTTCTAGAGTAGCTTTTTAAAAACTCCATAGACGTTGCTTTGATTTTATATGTATTTATAATTAATTAGAAGGCTAAAAATTAGATCGATAAATTAGTCATGTGTTATATATGTTAGTAGCTTATAGAATAAGCTAACAATATGGCTTATATATAAATAGCTTACCTTACAAATTAAGACATGTATTTAACAAAGTCAACATATATTGAAAGTCATATAGAATATTGTCATATAGCTTTTAGTTAGATAGTATATATGGAGGTAAGAATGAAGCCTTCTTCACTCTTGTCAATGCTTTTTTAGTTCATAGACTTATTTTAAGATTTTTTAGTCTTCTTCTCTTAGACAATAGTCATTCTATTTCAATATATTACCATCTTTGAGTGATTTTCGTATCTTTTTGAGTGATACAAGAGTGAATTGAGAAATTCTTTTTTTGAGATTTACATCTTTTACACCACCTACAATAGGGATTATATGGCTAAACATTTTAATACTTCAAGTTCATTAAGGTCTATTTCTTTCTACTTAATATGCTTGTTGTTTTATTACACATTTATTTCTTTGCCTACAAATACTTCAAATAAATACCTTTTCATATTCAAGAGCATCTATTTACTTTTTAAATAATAAATTTATCAAACTTCATAAAACTTTTCTAATACAAAAATCAAAACCTATACACGTAGAAATAATAAATGATAAATTTTTATCTTTAGAAAATATAACTCATAAGTCCATACTGCTAGAAATATCATTTAATAGCAATAATAGTAAATTAGTATTCAATATTATTAAAAATCCATCTAATCCTATCATTTAAAGTCTTTTATAGTTAAAAATATATAATCCATCTATAGATTAAAGATTTTATAAGGTTGAATTGCCTATAAGATCTCTTTTGGCAAAAACCTATCAAAAATTCATAAACAATAAAGCCTTTATTTCTTGAAGCAAAGGCTTTTATGAAGGAAATTGAAAAAACAATGTCATTTGTCATTTATGTAATTCCAATTTATTAAGAAGTAAGCTTGCTAGTAGCTATTCTAAAATAATATAAAAAATTTTAAGATATCTTTCCAAAAATAAATGTTGACATATTGCTAGAGCATCCATTTATGATTGTACCATTGATCTTCAAGAAGGTACTCAACCATTATTGGATCCAATCTACAACCTATCACAAAATGAGCTTTTCATATTGAAAGATTATATCAATAAAAATCTTACAAAAAATATTATTCAATATTCCAAATTTTGATTAGATGCACCAATATTTTTTTAAAAAAAAAAAAAAAAAAAAAAAAAATCTTTGTGAATATTTGTTGATTATCATGGCCTCAAAAAAAATAATGGTGAAAAATTGTTATCTATTATAGTTGATATCAAGGCTTTTGAAGCAACACAGTCAAGCTAAAATCTACACAAAAATAGATTTCTATGGAGTATACAATTTGGTGTAGATTAAAGAAGGAGATGAATAGAAGACAAAATTTTGGACAAAGTACGGATATTTTGAATATAATGTCATATCTTTTGGATTGACAAATGCTCCAATTATATTCTAGCATTTGATGAATGATGTTTTTTTAAAAATTCTTAGATAAGTTTATTATTTGTTATCTTAGTGATATCTTAATCTATCTCAAGATTCCTCAAGAAATTGAAGAAGATGTGAGATTAGTCTTGAAAAGTTATAAGATATAGGATTATATACCAAATTAAAAAAATGTGTATTCCATCAACCAAAAGTAGAATTTTTCAAATATATTATATCCAATGAAGGCCTATTAATGGACTTAAAGAAAGCTCAAGCTATAATAGATCAAAGAAAATATGAAATATATAATATTTCTTTGAATTTTTTAATTTTATTGGATATTTATCAAGAATTATTTCTAAGTTGCTACTCTTTTTACTTGATTGACATTCATAGATAAATTAGAATGGAGACTTCAAGCACATAAGGCTTTTCAAAATTTAAAGACAACTTTTATTATAGTTGCAATTTTAATATTTTTAGATTTTATGAAAGTTTTTTATTCAAAAATTAATGCTTTTGACTTTGTATTAAAAGTTGTACTATTAAAAATGAAAAAAGATAGAAAGTTCTATCTAATTGTATTATATTTTTTTTTAAAAAACAATTATGAAAACTAATTATAAAATTTATAATAAAAAACTTCTTATAATTATAGACTCTTTCTAAGAATGGCATTACTTACTAAAAGCATTATACATCATGTGATTGTATATATAAATAAAAAAAAAATTGAAAAATTTTATATCAACTCAAGTTTTGAATTGCCACAAAAATAATTAGAATATGTCATTATCTTATTTTTATTTTATAATTATATATTAATTAAAAAAATAGCAAAGACTATTAGATATTTTATCAAAGCGATTATAACTTGTTCCAAAAGCTAAAAAAACAGTATTTGATCAACAATATGTAATACTCTTGAAGCTAAAATAAGTTTATCTTTTTACTATTTATATGATTATATATATTAATTCAAGTTTTTTTGAATAAATTTGTGCAACATCACCTAAAGATTTATTAATTTGTAATATCAATTACTGTTCCAACAACAATAAGTTCAAGTTTATAGAAGATCTTCCATATTTTGAAGATTTTTTATATATTCTAAAAAGATTGACGTAACTTTGTGTTCTTCAATTTTGTTATGATTTCTCAATTGCAAGACATTTTGGGTTTAACAAAATGTTAGAGCTTATCTTTCAAGATCTTTGGTGGCTTCAAATATAGAAGACTGTAAAAGTTTTTTTTTTTCTTGTGTGACATTTGTTTAAGATCCAAGAATTTTGGACATTGTCTTTATGGACTTTGACAACCATTGCCAATTTTAAAGCAACCATGGTCTTCAATATCAAAGGATTTTATTACTGATCTATCACCATTAATTATATTTGATATTATCTATATTATTGTGGATTGACTTACACAGATGGCACATTTTATTCCATGCAAAAAAAAAAAATTTTAGAAAAGAAATGACAAGATTTTTTCTTAATAATATATATCAATATCAAGGATTATTTAATAGCATCATTTGTTTTTATTAAGGACTTCAATTTATATCAAAGTTTTAGAAATCTCTTTTTCAAAATATTGAAGGTGGATATCAATTTTTTTTATTACCTTCTACTTTTAATTTGATGGTCAAAAAAAATAAGTCAATTAAATTTTAGAGTAGTATTTGCAATATACCATCAACTATCAATAAGATGATTGGACTCGTATTTATTTTTTGCAAAATTTGATTATAATAATATCTTTCATGCTTTGACTCAATAAATACCATTTTATACCAATTATGATTACAATTAAAAGTTTGATTTGTTAGGTATATCAAAGGATAAAAAACCTAACAGATTAAGATCTTGCAAATCAATTATTACAACTCTATACAACTTTGAAGCTCTATTTAGAAGAAGCCTAAGTTTCTTACAAATAATCTTCAAATAAATTTAGAAAATATTTTTTTATTTTTTGAGTTAAAGATAAAGTATGGCTTCTTCAAAAAAATATTAAAAATAATGAGCATTGCGATAAGTTAGACTATCAAAGATTGGGCTATTTTATATTTAAAAAAAATTAATCTAGTGGCTTATAAGTTGAAACTATCGACATCCATGGAGATACATCTAATCTTTTATATTTCTTTCTTAGAGATTTATATAGGATGAACTATTACAAGATGAATACAATTATTATTATCTTGCATTAAAATAGATAATTATGTGGAATATGAAGTAGACAAAGTCCTTGATTCTTAGTAAAAGAGATGTAAGTTAGAATACTTTATTCATTGATGTAGCTATAATATCAATGAGCGTACAAAAAAACTAGCAAATAATCTAGTTCAGTGCTATAAAAGGTGTATGAATTTCATCAATGCTATCTTTAAAAATCTAAACCTATTTTAAGATCATTTTTTTATAAAACATTTATTAGAATATTATATAAAAGAAAGTAAGTATTACTCACAAAAAACTTAAATTTTAATATATTTAGTTTATGATCCAATAAACTAAATATATTCATTGATCTCTATTCAAAAGATATAACATGTACTACTATATATGTTAATTATAATATATAGTGTTAAACCAAGTTTGTCTTTGTATTAGCTGAAGTCACTTTTCATAGATATTTTGAAGGCCCTAATACTAACCAAATTCAAAGAATAGATCTTCTATGAGTAGATGAAGGTGGCCATTATGGCTAATTATAATATATACTACTAAAAGTTATATCTATCATAGAATAGATATAAGTGAGGTAAATGTACCTAATTGTACTTTTCTTAGGAGGTTTGAGGGTGAGAGGATGAGTGCTTAATTTTCACATCTTTTTTGGACTAGGACTACCATAGAGGCTCAAGTAAGACTGAGAGACCTTACAGACCACACCTTGGTACTTATTGATCATAGATCAAAGATCAACATTATATGAAGGAAGATTTATAAAATAGAAAAATGATCCATTGATGTTAAAAATAAGTGGATGTTGAGGGCCACCAATAAAGAGCAAGATGATTTATATGAAGCATGTCATAGAGTTAGAATAAGGATTGGAAATGTGGAGGTGGAACAATTTTTTTTTATGCATATGTACTTATATACTTAATGATTTTAGAGCAATCTTATATCACGGCTACAAGGATGGAGACCAAAGTCTTAGATGATGGCTTTCATTATGCAAGGATTAGAAACTATAATGAAAAAAAGTCAATATAATTTCTTATAATAAGATTGGATTATGAATGAAATAGTGATCAATTGTAAGAAGCTCCTTTAAAGATTAATGAAGAATTTTCGGATTTTTAAAGAGCATCTATGTAGCATGGAAATACAAAGATACAAGTGAAACTTTTATTTATACATTCTTCAAAGTAAATAGTTTTGAATGTAGATTTTTGGATTTAATAATTTTGGAGGTTTTGAAATTTCAAAGAGTTAGAAATTTGGATCATATGTATAAAGATTGGATAAAGAAATATGAAAAAAAATTAACAAAGTTAGATGTGATTTCAAATAGTGAATACATTTTGGATATTATTGAAGAAGAAGGATTTGAAGATGATTATGTGAAAGTTTTAGAGGGATTGATTTTACATATGGATGGAGATGGAGTTAATGTTATTGTCAAGCTTCACTCAAGACAAATATATGAAGAGGTTTTTGAATTTTTTAAGAGACTTAGAATAGTTAACAATCATATGATATTACAAGAAACTATGGTTCATAGTAAGTATAAGACTATGGCCAAGAAGGTGAAGCCCATGACAACTCAATTGCCTAAAGATACCGAAGAGCATATTAAACAAGCTATCATGAAACCACAATTGAGAGAATGAAGAAAGATTGATCATAAGTTTATAAAGGACTCTTTGAACAAGTTGGTGATTGGAGAGGGTGATTTTTTTATTGATATAGAGAGAATTTTTTTTTTAAAGATGCTCTCTAAACATGTGAATCAAATTTCAAGGGAATTTATGCAAGAAAAGTCCATATCTTTTTTGGATGATGTTCCAATCAAGGATTGCAAGGAAGAGATTAAAAATTTGACTTTGAAAGAAGATGAATGTTATACATTTGTAAAAGAACATATTAAGGATGTGGATTACATTTTAAAGAAACTTGAGGACGTAAATCTCACTTTATGTTTTAAAAAATCTACATTTGGATTTTAAAAAATTATGATTATTGGACATTTATGTAAAAGCTATAGAAGGAAATCAAACCTTGAAAAGATAGATGCTATAGTAAGAATCAAAGCATGTAAGAAGCAATCAAGGTTGTAGCTTAGGCTTTTACTATTTTTTTTATGGGCAAATAGGACTACTCATAGCATAATTACTGACTATATATGTCAATAAAATTGATATTGGGATAATATACTAGCTTAATGCCTATAGAAAAATCTATTCTTTCTTAGTTGTTTTTGTCTTGAAAAGATGGCATTGACAGAGAGAGATTGTTGGAGCTTTGAATTTATCAATTAGAAAGATTGCTTGAGGATCAAGTTGCTACAAAGAAGCTTAAGGCAGCAAGGTTAAATAAGAAAGAGAAGTTTGATAAAACTCACCAATTGAGGCCTAAGGCAATTAAAGAAGATGATTGGATTTTGGTTTATGATAGTAGTTTGATGCACCAACATTTTATTCTTTGTAAGTTTGCACGGCATTGGTTTAGACCCTATGTGGTGGTTTAAGTGCATAAAAATATAACTTATTTCCTTTAAGAGTTAGATGGAACACCATTAAAGATAAGGATTGCAAGAAAGTAAATTAAAGTCTTCAAAGAGCAAGATGGGATGAAATATGTACAAAATTTAGATGTTTTTGAGCTTCAATATTTTAATCAATGATTGAAAAGTGATATGGCTCTTAATGACTCTAATTTTCATAATGGAGGTATTAAAGTCTAATTCTTTGATACATACAAGAATATATATAGGTTTGGAAGGAATGAGTGTCATGATGTACTTAATTTAAGTGTATCAAAGATATTTAGAGTGTAATTAATTTTACTTATAGGAAGAGAGGAATATAATGCTAATATATTTATAAATTTGAATAGAGTTTAGAATATGAATTTGTTGTCTTCAATGGATTATTTGAACTTGAGGGTATTAACTTTTAGGATAGATATCCAATGCTATAGTAGTTCAAGATGGATATTAAGAGAGGATTAGGGATAGGAATTTTTGGCATCAAAGATTTTAATTTTTGGGGGGAGGAGGCTGGGGTCAAAAGAAGTAAAAAAGGTCATTGGAAATTTGAGAAGGATGAGATTTAAGCCTGATTTGAGGTTTTGAAGGCCACTTAAGGAATTTTCATCTTTTGTTCTGAAATTTTGAAAGAAGTTAGATCACATTTTTAGCTTTTCAACAAGCTATAGCATACAAAAAATGGAGCTATGAAGAGGGAGATCTAAGAAAATTAGTGAGAAGGGAGTTGCTAGAGTTTTTAGGTAGGGAGATTCAAGATTGGTTAGGAATTTCTATGCTATTTCTTGTATTTTTTTTCTATTCTAAGATTTTATAGAAAATTGGATCTCATTTTTAGCTTTTCAACAAGCTATTTAATGTAAGAAGAAGAATTCTGATGAAGGAAATTTATATAAATTTGTGAAAGAGGATTTATAAGAGTTTTCAAGTAATAGAATTCAAGACTAATTTGATATTTTCTATGCTATTTATTGGATTTTTTATTTTAAGAATTTAAAAGAAGCTAGATCTGATTATTAGCTTTTCAACAAGCCTTAGCATGCAAGAAGAAGAGATATGATGAAGGAGATCCAAGATAATTTATAGTTGGAGGTTTTGATGGTAGGGGCTATAGGAAGCGGCCAATTTTTTTTCTCTTTGGTTTGGCTCTTATTTTCTTTAGATTTTATTTATGAAGTTTGATAATTTGAAGTTTTTAGCTTGAGTTAAGTTCAACAAGATAAACTTTTCTTAGATTAAATTAGTAATAAGTGAATTATAGATATTTTAATAAGATGAGATTTGGATTTAAGATTTGAATTCGCAATTAGATGCATTTTGGCACAAGAAAGAAATTAGTCTAAATTTTGTATTAAGCCTTTGGCTATTCTTTTATATTTGACTTCATTTGAGCAACATTATATTTCTTATAACCCACTTACAATCAAGGACCATGTATTCTTTTGAGGAGGCTCGCCTTTTTGATAGCATCAAAAAAATATGAATCTTTAATAAATATAAATATAATTACACCAAACCACGATCAAATTTTTAATAAAAAAAATAAAATATCTACTTCCAAAATTAAAATGGATTATACTAGGAGATTTCAACTTCATTGAAGATCTTACCAATAAGTTAAAAAGTTGATCTATGAATAATAAGAGAACAAGAAAAAATGAATCTTTAACCAATCTCCTATTACAACTTAGAGTGAAAGTCTCATTCTACATGGGAATATTTTTATACATAAACAAGAAACAATACACATGGAATAACATGTGGCCACATTTTAACATAATGTCATGGATATATTCATTTTAATAATTATCTAGATATTATAAATAGGTAGAAGTATATAAAAGTAAATTAATTTGATAATATCTTGAAGAAAAACTTCTTAGAAGCTTTATAGATATGATTTCATTTTTAAACATATTTATAGGCCATTAGTAGGTTAGAAACTTAATCAACAAGTTAGCTACGTATTACATGTATTAATAGCTTATAATACAATTTCAATTGTCTTTTAGGTTAAAAACTTCATCAACAAATTAGCCTTATGTTATACATATAGGTAGTTTGTGGAACAAGCTAATTATGTGGCCCACACATAAAAAACTTGCCTTCCAAGTTAAGACATGTGGCTTACAAAGTCAACACATGTTGGAGGTTCTATAGAATATTGCTGTGTAGCTCCTAGGTGGATAGTATATATAAAAGCAAGACTAAAGCCTTCTTCACTCTTATCAACTCATTTTTTACTCTATCTAGATTCAAGAGTCTTTAATTTTCTTATCTTTTGGCAATAGCTATTCCAATTTCTTTTTAATATACATATTTTTATACTTCTATTTTATCATATTTCTTTGAAAAAAGTCTCATTTAGTTATTCACTTTCATTGAATTCTTATCCTTAACATAATGTGGCACACATATATGAAACTTACCTTACAAATTAAGACATGTATTTTACAAATTAGATATATAGTAGAAGTCATATAGAATATTGTTATATAGCTCTTAGGTAGATAGTATATATAGATGTAAGAGTGAAGTCTTCTTCATTCTTATCAACTCTTTTCTTGTTTGTGATCTAGTTTTAAGAGTCTTTAGCTTTCTAATCTTTGAGAATGGTCATTCTAGTTTATTATTAAATATGTTTACTTTCTTATTTTTATTTTTTCAATTATCTTTGATTCATTTTTAAGTTTTTATGTATCCTCTTTGAATTCTTATCTTTGAAAAATTAATAAGAATTCTAATTTATTAATTTTATTTTATTTTTAGAAGGGAGTGAATTATCTCACTTTTATTATTATATTTTGAAGGTTTTAGATTATCTACGTTGAACTAATATTTATTTTTTTAATATTAATTTTTTTCTTAAAGATAGTGGACTACCTCTCTTTGTGGAAATTTTTATTTGATATTAGAGGTTGCAAATTACCTTCTTCTAATTTGATTTGTAGATTTATTAAATTATTTAAAATAGTAGGTAAAATCATAGAAACTATACTTTGAAGAAACGAAAATAGATTTGTAACTATCATAGATCTTTATGAACTTATTAATACTTTTAGGATAGAAATTTTGTGCATTATCAATGCCAATCATAGAAGCACTATTCTTATGTCTATAGAAAAATTTTAAAGTCTATGCCAAAAAGTTGTACAATTGAAAGAAGTAAGTAGATTGATCTCACAACCAAATCTAACAAGTCTTACTTCTATAAGCATGAGACATGCAAGGATTAGTATGTCTAAGAATTTTAATAGAATAAAATCAAAATTTTGAAGATTTTTATAATAAATCAAGTTCTATTTAAAGTTGGATCCTTTCCAAAATCTTAATGGATTTATTTAAGTTAGATTTATAGGCCCACTTCTATCTTAAAGTATTATTTCTTGATTTGCACCTTTAAAAAAAAATTCACAACTTCTTTATAATTTAAATTTATTCGTAGAAATGTTTACATTCAAAGAAAGTAATTGAGAAAGAGTAGAAAAAACAAAGCTCTCATCTTTATAATAATGATCACAATTAGCCACCATAACAATGCCAAAAGCAAATTTTTTGGAACATTTTATTATTTAAGCCATTGTATATAATAATCAACTATTTGAAAGGCCTTAAAAATAAAGATTTGATTGACAAAAAATAAGTCAAGTAATAAAAGAAATTCCTAAATTTAGGACCTAAAAATCAAAAAGTCTTTGTCTTATTAGATATAAGAGCTTCAAATTATTTTAACAATAAAGAATTTGTCAAAAAATAAAAAATTTCTTTAATCAAGAAAGCTAAATATGTATACATAAGAATCATAGATAGTTATTTTTTGTCTTTTAGAGATATTATCTATGAGACTATTCTTTTAGATGTAATAATTAAAGATCATAATAGCATAATAATATTTAATGTAACAAGATCATCTTTCAACTTAATTATTTTAGGATTATCATGGTTAAAAAAGTATAATCTTTACATAAATTGGATTTCTTGTAACGTTAATTTTTTTTCAAGTTTAATTCAAAAAAAATTTAATCAAGTAGAAATACATAAGTTTAATACATCCAAATACCTACTAATAGGTGTAAAAATATTTATGCATACAGAAAAAGAAGAATCATCTTTTGTTATATATGTCATGATTATTTTTGATGGTAGAAAGATGTCAAGAAGTATCCCTAATATATATCAAGATTTTTAAGATATTTTTGAAAAGAACAATATAAATATTTTTCCAAAGCATCAATCTTATGAATGTTCAATTGATCTTTAAGAAGGAACTCAACTACCATTTGGACCAATTTATAACTTATCACAAAATAAATTGACTACATTAAAGGAATACATTGACAAGAACTTGGCCAATAATTCCATATTCCATTCAAAACCTCTAGCAAGAGCTCCTATCTTGTTTGTAAAGAAAAATGATGGATCTTTATAGATGTATATAAACTATTGATGACTTAACAAGTTCACCATCAAAAATAGATATCTTTTATTTTTAATTTTAGGAATTTTAGACCAACTCAATTATTCAAAGATCTATATAAAAATAGGTCTACAAAGACCACACAACATATCTTGTATTACAAAAAGAAATGAATGAAAGATTATTTTTTAAACTAGATATAGATATTTCAAATATAATGTCATACTTTTTGGACTCACAAATATACCAACTACTTTTCAACATCTTATGAATGATGTTGTTTATGAATTCTTTGATAATTTTTTTATTTGTTATTTGAACGATATTTTAATCCACTCTAAGAACAAAAAAAAATATGAACTTCATGTTTATTATGTGTTACAAAAACTTAGAGATGTAGGATTATATCCCAAGATGAAAAAGTATATATTCCATAATACTCAAGTTGGCTTTCTAGGATATATTATTTTCAATAAAAATCTTATGATGGATCTTAAGAAAGTCCAGATTATCATAGATTAGAAGATTTTAAGAAAAATAACAAATGTATAATACTTTTTGAACTTTTCTAGTTACTATTAGATCTTCAAGAAGAACTTTTTCACATTACAGCTCTATTTACACATTTGACTTATAAAAAAAAATTGAGTGGAGTACAAAAGTCAAAGCATTATTTGATACTTTGAAGTAGGAATTTATTTCTACACCAATCTTATATTCTATCAATTTTTTTAAGACATTTTATTATAGAAACAAACACATCATACTTTATCTTGGATATAATATTATTAGAAATAGGAGCAAATAACAAACTCCATCTAATAGCTTTTTATTCTAAAATTTTTTTAGTATTAGAGATTAATTATAAAATCTAAAATAAAGAATTTATTATAATTATAGATTCTTTTCAAGAATAGTATTATTATTTAAAATATACTTTCAATCCAATCACTATATATATAAATCATAAGAATCTTGAGTACTTCATATTAGTGCATATATGGAATCATTATTAGATTTATTGGAGTATGTTATTATCAAGATTTTATTTTAAGATCATATATCAATTTGAAAAACAAAAATATTTGTCAAATGCATATTTTATGTATTTTTATCTTATATCAAAAGAAAAAAATGCACATTTAAATCAAGAAAGAATGATCATCTTGAAGTTCAAGAAATTTCATCTTTAAGTAATAAAATCAACATTGACTATTGATTCAATTTTTATTAAGTAAATTCAATCAAATATGCCTTCTAATCCTTTTGTTTATGATATCAAGGATATTCCTTTTAAGTCTCATGATACTTCTAATTTCAAGTTCAAAAATAACCTATTCTATTTTGAAGATCACCTATATGTTCCAAAAAGAAAAGAATATTTATATGTTCTTAAAGCTTATTATGATAGGTCATTTTGGATACAACAAGACTTTTAAGCTAATATTGAGAGATTTTTAGTGGCCACAAATGTGAAAAGTTGTGAAAGGCTTTGTACAATCATGTGATGTTTGCTCAAGGTCAAAAATTCCTTGTCATGAATCTTATGGACTTTTTCAACTATTATCTATATTAGAACAACCACGGTCTTCTATTTCTATGGATTTTATTATTGATCTTCTAAATTTAAGTTCATATGATTCTATATTTGTGATAGTAGATCATTTCATCAAAATAGTATATTTTGTACCATATATAAAATTTATTTTAACTAAAAATAGCTAAGCTTTTTTTAAAAAATATCTATTGTTATCATGGATTGGCAAAGAATATTATATTAGATAGAAGAACACAATTTATATCAAGATTTTAAAAAATTCTTTTCAAAATTTTAAAGATGAATATAAAATTATCTTTAGTCTTTCATTATTAAATTGATTGACAAATAAATAGTTGAATCAAATTTTAGAGTAATAATTGAAGTATACTATCATCTATCATCAAGATGTTTGGACAACTCTTTTGTTATTAGTAGAGTTTGTATATATTAATTTTGTACATTCTTCTATTCAACAAACATCTATTTTTTTCAATTATGGTTATCATCCATGATTTAATATTTTTGATTTTTCAAAAGTTGATAATCGTATAGCCAAAGATTTAAAAAATCATTTATCAAAGCTATATATAACAATAAAGGTACAGTTAAAAGAAGTTTAAGAATAACATAAGATCAATGTCAATATCTATTACAAGAAACAATGACAATTTAACATGAGTAATAAGGTATGATTATTTCATTACACTATTAAGACTAATTGTTCTTATTTCAAGTTGAATTATTATATTCTTATATTTTTTCTTATTTGTGAAAAAATAAATTTAGTTATTTATTGATTACAAATATCAAAGTTTATAAAGATCCATCCAATATTCTATGTATCTCTTCTTAAATCATATAAGATAATAGATATATCAAGAAGACGATAGTGCTACTTCTTCCTATAGAAGTAAATAATAATGAAGAGTTTGATGTCAAAGAAGTTTTAGACTCAAAGCAACGTTGAAAGATAATAGAATTTCTTGTTCATTACTGTAGATATGATATTAGTATATATACATGGAAGCTAGTGAAGAATCTTATAAATACAATAAAAAATGTTAATATTTTTCATTAATAACATCCATCAAAATTAAGATAAAGGATAATAAATCTTTATTATAAAAGAATTATAATTTAAATAAGATTCCATTCAACCTTCTATTCTTATTTGTAGTTTTTATATATTTGTGGCATTAAAGAGATGGAGAATCAACATCTAAGAAATTCAACTTAGGAGCCATTATTTGTTGACTTATTGGATAAGACATTGTAATTATTATAGCCTCTAAGATGACAAAATCAAGATGAAGACCTTCAAGAACAATATATTTTTCATTGAATAGTTGATAAAATATAATGCATATAGCATCATGACTTTAGAAATGATGTCAAATGTTTGGTGATTTTATTAGAAGTAGGAACAACTCTTGATAGTATTACAAATATTTTGTTTCAAGGAAGTTATAAAGGCCTCTATAATGATCAAATAATAGGGTGGTCTTTTCACCCTAGAATGGAACATTATTGATGGCTAAGATGACCTATCAACTATCTTCAAAGGAAACAACAATCAAAGTATGTTGCAAATACAATTTGTTATATCTTGGACTTTATCAATATATAATTATTATTCCTTATAGAATTAATTTCTAGAAGGGGCAATAATATCACTCACAAATTTATTCCAATAGTTATCTAGATAATATAAATAGATAGAAGTAGGCAAAAGTAGATTAATTTGATAATATCTTATAAAAAAACTTCCTAGAAGCTTCATATATATGGTTTCATTTTTATACATGTCTATGGATGATTGGTAGGTTAGGAACTTGGCCAACAAGTTAGACACGTGTCATACATATTGGTAGTTTGTAATACAAGCTAACAAAGTAGTGCACTATATGAAACTTGTCTTGCAAATTAAAACATGTATCTCGCAAATTAGACATATGTTAGAGGACTTATAAAATGTTGTTACATAACTCTTATGTAGATAATATATATAGAAGTAAGATTGAAGCTTTTTTTACTCTTGTCAATTTCTTTCTTGCTTCTAGTCTAATTTCAAGAGTGTCTTGCTTCATAGTCTTTGGCAATAATTATTCTAATTTCTTATTGAATATATTTATTTTCTTATTTTTATTTTGTTAATTTTATTTATTTATTTATATATCTTCTTAGTAATAATGCCACGTCTTTTTTGATTTCATAAAAATTATAAAATAATTTGAGATGGAAGTATATGCTGGCCATATGCCAATTAGTCCATCACTATCTAATAATTTAATTCTTGCATATGCTCTATCAATGCATATGGCCATCATATATTAAGAAGTAATATTATAGCACAAAGAATGGCACATCGTGTATCAATAGAAAATTACAAAGTTATTAATAATAGAGCTTTACTTGCAATAAAATTAGAAGGATCAAGCAATAAAAGAAACCTGTAATTCTATTTATACAAAATTATAAGAAAATATCACAAATAAGACCAACAAAATAGTTTGACTTGATCATAGTAAAGTAATTATGGGTTGGTAATTGATGTAATGCTATCAAGGATACAAGCTAGAAGAAGATGCATAAATTTGTGGAATCTAAATCAAAAGAAAAGTGACAAAATAGAAGAAAGTATGTATATTCAAGGAAGAACTGGAATAGCTATTGCCAAAGACTAAAAAATATAAGACTCTTGAAACTAGATTAAAAGTAAGAAAAGATGTTGACAAGAGTGAAGAAGGCTTCACTCTTGTTTTTATATATACTATCTAACTAGAGGCTACATGGTAATATTTTATACAACCTCCAATATGTGTTGACTTTGTAGGAGACATGCTTTGACTTACAAGATAAATTTTCCTATGTATGGACCACATATTTAGCTTGGTCTTCAAGCTAATAACATGTGTGGTACATGGCCAACTTATTGACCACGTTTCTAACCTAAAAAATCAATTATAGACACCTATAAAGTCAAAGCAACATCTATGAAGCTTATAGGAGCTTCTATAGAAGATATTATAGAATTAACTTATTTTTATCTACTACCATTTATTTCTACCTATTTATACGAGTAATTACAAGCTTATGTGTGTATATCTATGATATTACTTCCCCTTCTAGGAACGAGTTCCATGAAGAGCGGTCATCATATATTAAAGAAATCTATAATGCAATGAATTGTATTTGCCACATACTTAGATCTTTGTTCTCTTTGAAGATGGTTGATAGGGCCTCTCAATCATCAATAGTATTCTATACCAAGGTGGAAAGACCACCTTATTATTTAATCATTGTTGAGGTCTTCATAACTTCCTTCAAATAAAATATTTGGAACACTGTCAGGAATTGTTCCTACATCTAATAAAATTACCAAACATCAAGAGTCTCTTCCAAGGTCGTAATACCAAACATGTTATATCTCGCCATCTATTCAAAGACAAACATATCATTCTTGAGGATCTTCATCTCGATTACATCGTCTTGAAGGTTGTAAAAATTGTAATGTCTTGTTTGGCATGTCAACAAACGAAGGTTTTTGAGTTAAATCTACTAGTTGTTGGTTCTCTATCTCTTTAGCGTCACGAATATACAAGAACTACAAATAAGTATAGAAGGTAGAATGTTATCTTGCCTAGATCTTGTTTCTTTTATAGGAAAGGTCTTCATCTTAGTTTTGATGGATATTGTCAATAAAAAACTTCTACCTTCTTTGCTACATTTGCAAGGTTCTTTGCTGGCTTCCATGTGTATTTACTAATATTATATTTGTACAAATAAACAAGATATTCCAACCTATTTTGACGTCGCCTTGAATTAAGAACTTCTTCTACCTCAAATTCTTTATTATTATTTAATTCTATAGGAAGAGGTGGCACTTGTCTTCTTCTTGATATATTCATGTTCTTTTATGGTTCAAGAAGAGATGCGTGGAATATGAGATGAATCTTCATTGACTTTGGTAATTGTAATCAATATGCAACCAGATTGACTTCTTCAGAAATAAGAAAAGGTCCAAGTGTACAATAGCCCAATTTATCACATGAATTAGATGTCTTGATATTGCAATGAAGTAGCCATACATTCTCATGTATATTGAATTATAGTTGTTTCTTTTAATAGACATCCATATTGATCTTTTATCATTCTTGAGCTTCTTTTAACTATGCCTTCATTGTTGCTTGCAGCTCTAACAAATGATTTTTCAAATCTCTCGCCGCAAGATTATCAGCTTCTAAAAAATCAAAAATATTAAGTCATGGATGATAACCATAATTAGCAAAGAAAGGTGTTTGTTTTATAGAAGAATGTACCATGTTATTATGAACAAACTTTGCCAATGGCAAAACAATTGTGCAATCATCTTGTTGGTAGTTGATGGTACATCTTAAATACTATTCTAAAACTTGATTAACACGCTCTGTTTGTCCATCAATTTGAAGATAGAATGTCGAAGATAGTTTTATATCCACTTTTAGAATCTTGAAAAGAGTCTACCAAAATCTTGATACAAATTGAGTTTCTTGATCTAATATAATATCCTTGGATAATCCATGATAACAATAGATGTTGTCAAGAAAGAATTTAGTTGTTTCTTCACTTGTGATAGATATTGTATATGGTACAAAATGTGTCATCTTGATAAAATAATCTACTATCATGAATATAGAGTCATAAAAATGTGAGATTAGAAGATTTGTGATAAAATCCATAGAAATAGAAGACCATTGATGTTCTGAAATGGGTAATAGTTGAAGAAGTTCGTAAGGTCGATGACGAGGAGTTTTTGATCTTGAAAAATTGTCATATGATTGAACAAAGTCTTTTACTACCTTTTACATTTGTAGCCATCAAAAATCTCTACATATAAGCTCCAAATTCTTGTTGTATCCAAAATGTCATGTTATTGGAAAGTCGTGACGTGATTGAAGAACAAGTAATCGTATTTTTTCTTTTAAAACATATAATCGACCCTCAAAATAGAGTAGGTTGTTTTTGAACTCAAATCTAGAAGTATCTTACGACTTAGAACAAGGATTCTTGATATTATGAACAAGAGGAACAAAAGATATACTTGATTTGATTTGTTTTACAAGAGTTGAATCAACAATCAATGTTGATTTCATTACTCAAAGATGAAAATACTCTGGCTTTGAAAGAATCATTCTTTGTTGATCAAAAGATGCATCTCCTTCTTTTGGTGCAAGATACGAATGTCTAAAAAGGACATTAGATAAACCTTATTGTTTTCCTGGCCGATAAGTGATATTGAACTTAAATTATGATAAAGACATGGTCTAAAAAGCCTAAGAATGATTCAAAATACGTGTTGACATAAAATACTCAAGGTTCTTGTGATCCATAAATACAGTGACTCGACTTGAAGTGCCTTCTAAATAATGATGCTATTCTTGAAAAGAATCCACAATTGCAAGGAGTTCCTTATCATGGATTTTATAATTAATCTTAGCTGCTAAAAAATTTCTTGAATGAAAAGCTAATAGATGAAGTTTGTCATCTACTCCTATTTGTGACAAGACTGCACCCAAAGCAAAGTCAGATGCATTTGTCTCTATAAAAAATACTTTTAAGAAGTCAACATGATATAGGATTGATACATGAGTAAAAGCTTTCTTTAAAGCTTCAAATGATGCTTCTGCTTCTTTACTCCACTCAAGCTTGTCTTTTCAAGTTGTAGTGGCACTACAACTTGAAAAAAATTCTTGATGAAGATCCGATAGTAATTGACAAATCCCAAAAAATATTGTATATTTCTTATTATTTTTGGAATCTTCCAATCTATGATTATGTAAACTTTTTTAGGATCCATCATTAGACCATTGTTTGAAATGATGTATCATAAGAAATCAACTTGAGTAGTGTCCAATAGACAATTTTTTATCTTGGCGTACAATCACGTATCTCTAAGTTTTTATAAAACATGACAAACATGAACTTCATGTTCTTATGCATTTTTAGAGTAGATTAAAATGTGGTCTAAGTAACAAATAAAAAAATCATCTAGAAACTCACAAAAAACATCATTCATGAGATGTTGAAAAGTAGCTAGTACATTTTTGAGTCCAAAAGGCATGACATTATATTCAAAGTATCCATACCTTGTTCAAAATATAGACTTTCATTCATCTCTTTTTTAAAAGTAGACCAAATTGTACGCTCTTTATAAATCTATTTTTGTATAGATCTTAGCTTGATTTAATTGATCAAGAAGTCTAGATATCAAAGGCAGAGGATATCTATTCTTGATGGTAATCTTGTTGAATCCTTGGTAATCCAAACATTTGCAATGATCCATTTTTTTTTCTTCACAAATAAGATAGTAGCTCCTATAGGAGATTTTGAATGGCATATGAAATTCTTGGCGAATTTTTCATCAATATACTTCTTGAGTTCAATCAATTCATTTTGAGATAAACTATAGATTGGACCAAATGGCAACTGAGTTCTTTCATTAAGTTCAATTGAGCAATCATATTGACAATGCTCTAGGAAAATATCTACATTATTCTTCTCAAAAACATCTTAAAAATCTTGATATTGACTTGGAATTTTAATTGAAATCTTCTCATTATTTAAAATAGATGTGGCATAAATAACAAAAGAACATCCTTCTTTTGTAACATGCAAAAAAGCTTTTGTACCTATAAGTACAGATTTGGCTATACAAGACTCATGGCTTTCTACTAGATTAGAAAAATTCTTAATGATATTTGAAGAAAAGTCAAGTTTGCAAGAAATCTAATCTATCACAAGATTATACTTTTCTAGCCATGATAAACCTTAAATGACTGGATTAGAGGGAGATCTAATTATATTAAAAATTATGTGATTCTTATGATCATTTATTATTACATCTATAGGAAGTGTTTCATGAGTAAAATCTCCAGAAGATAACGGACAATTATTTATGACTTCTATGTGTACATGTTTAGTTTTTTGTACTAATTATATATTATGACTTCTAACAAATTCTTCATCTAAAAAACAAGTAGAGGCTTTGTGATTATTAGATCCTAAAAGCACATCTATTATAAAATAAGGAGAGGATTTTGATGAGAGAAGATGACCTTCATTAAGAATTGTATAAGATTCTAGCCACATGGTTCCTATTGTAGGTGGATAAATTTATTTTTTGACATGTTTTCATCTTTGACAATAGCACTCCTCATTTTGTAGTTGCATCATTTCTTTGGATAATATTGAGTAGTGTGCTTAGCTTCTCTAATATATAAACATAGTCCTTCTTGACAACAATGAGTCTTTTCTTATTTGATAAGAAGTTTAAAACATACTGCATCAATTTGCATGTCTTCTACTTCCAAATATTTAGATTGAAAAGTTGTTGGTATTGACATTGAATTATAATAACATTGAGGTTCCTTTAAGTGATTCTCAGATCAAAACTCAAAAAGCCAATTATCACATTTCATAATAAAGTCAATTGTTTGACTCAATGTTTGAGGATCACGTAAATTGAACATCAATTTTTTTACTTCATATTATAATCTGTAGAGAAATTGGCTAATAAAGGTTGCATCATTTCACTTGACATATATCGCTAATTGTCAAAATTGTGAAGTATATAATGTCACTGATCAATTGTCTTGTTGCAAGATATAAATCTTGTTGGTTGCAACACGGATTGCATCATATTCTCTATACATAGATCAAAACTCGGTAAAGAATGCTTCTAAATTATTTAATATTAGATCACGTTGTTCAAGCAATGATGGAAACTATGATAAAGAAAAATCTGAAAGTAGTGTTCCAATATACCTAACTTAAAATCCTTGAGTTGGATAACTTTGAGGTTGTAGTTCAATCACCACTTGTACCTAATTGATGAATCTTCAAAATTTAGATCTTTTGCCATCAAACTTTCAAGCAATCCAATTTTTTGTTCTTTGAAACTTGAACAATGTTATGTTGTAGGAGCACTAGTATGGCTTGGTATAGATGTTGAAGCAATTCCAATCATCTCTATATCTTCATTGTCTGATAATCTTGTTGCTCCTCGTGGTAGTAGGCTGAGTTGATGCATTGCAAGCATTAATTCTTTCATTTGCTCTTGCATTTGAGCCATTGCATTCTACATTTTAGCAAGCTCTTCCATGCTAACACAATAAAAAAAAAAGGTGTTTATTTTCAAAAAATATAATACTCAAGAATCAAGAAAAAAAATTCTAGAAACAATATCAGTTTAGAAGAGGGTAATCCGCAACTTCTAATATGCTTATGTCTCATCAAGAAAAAGGGATAATCTACTCTTAATCAAGAAAAGATAAAGCTTTGATATTATATTTGTACTCTTGTCAATCTGTCAAGGACACAAACTGGAAGAAGATGCATAAACTCATAGAATCTAAATCAAAAGGGAAGTGAAAAAATAGAAGAAAGTATGTATATGCAAGGAAGAACTGGAATGGCTATTACCAATGACTAAAAAACACAAGACTTTTGAAACTAGACTAAAAGCAAGAAAGAAGTTGGCAAGAGTGAAGAAGACTTCAATCTTTTTTTTATATATACTATCTAATTAGATGTTACATGGTGATGTTCTATAGGACCTCTAATATGTGTTGACTTTTTAAGACACATGCCTTGACTTACAAGGCAAATTTTTCTACATATGGGCCACATAGTTAGCTTGGACTTCAAGCTAACAACATGTGTGGTATATGGCCAACTTGTTGACCACGTTTCTAACCTAAAAAGTCAAATATAGATACCTATAAAGTCAAAGTAGCATCTATGAAGCTTGTAGGAAGCTTCTATAGAAGATATTATAGAATTAACTTACTTTTACCTACTTCTACTTACTTCTACCTATTTATATAGGTAATTATTGGCTTACATATATAAGTCGGTGATTTGTACCGTGTTTATGAAAATGCTGACTTCTTAGACCATTTTAGCAAAAAAATATAAAAGAACCAAAGTTACGGAATTTAATAATAGAAGCAAAATAGCATCACAACAAGAAGATATAGCAACATATGCTAAACAGTATTACCACACCTTATTCAGTGTAGACAAGACAATTAAAAATAACTTCATAGCCATAGAAGTTTGCATCTTAAGTGCTCTCACAAGATGGCAAAAACAAATGCTTGAATAACCAGTATCAGCAAACAACCTTCTAAGATGGATACATAAATCACAAATAAGCTTTATAGGAAGATGTTGTATCTTTGACTATGTTTATGTAGCATTTGAATCCATAGTATGGGCTGAAAAAAGCAATCAAGATATAATATTAATACTACCAAATTTTGACGTATAAGCTTAGAGTTCACCACTTTCAGCATGAATATTGTCAATTATTTTATATGATATTGTAGCATATTTAGCTTCCTCAGAAGATAGATGTCATGAATTGGCTCACCTTAGTGAAAGACATATTAATAGATACTTGATGTTGAATCATGGAAATAGATCTCTAAAGTTGTCTTTGTAATACAAAAGCCATAGAAACAATTCAATATGCCTTTTATGACTGCCTTGCCATTGAGCCAACATGAGAATTACATAACATCTTTTGCAATTTGAACCAACTATTTCTTTTGCACAAATAAAATGACATGTTATACAACACCTTCAATCCTACAACTTTGATAAACCACATAGTTTTCATAAACACGGTACAAATCACCACAAATACCTTTTGATATATTCTCAAAATGCTCATATTATGGAATGTCCAATGTGCCAAATGTAGCTTCAATTGGGACTAAGTATCCTACTACACTAGCCAAATAATCTATAAATCGCCTACAAAGCTTAGAGAGAGTTCTACCATCATGTTAGACCTTCCATTAGAACAACACCAAAAAGATAAAGTATTTTTGCACCATATGGACCAAGTACAATATCTTTGCTACTCTAGAGCCACTTTGATGGAAGATGATATCACCACTATAATTATTGTCACGAAAGTGTGCTCTTCATCCATGATAGTAAGCATGGTTACAACCAATCTCAAACCCATCATTACACAAAACAATAGACAAAATATTTATGGTGATAGATCCCCTACAAAAGAACCCACCAATGCAAGTATAACATCAAGTACATTAAGAACCATTATGTAGGGAGCAATAGCTTCACACAACAACTAGCAATGAAGAATATTAACAAGCAAATATAGCAATAAATAAGGTCAATCCTACTTGAAATCACCAATACTTATAGTAGGAAGATGTCAATCAAGACCACAATATATGCTCTATCAACAAATTTTGCATCACTTGTGGATATTGACAATAGCAAGACCAATCCCATCAACAACATCGATGAAGCATTTCACACGTACAAGACATGGCTACATCTAGAATTGAGAGGATGATCAAAGAAACCAAATACAAGCATAGACAATATAGATAGTACAATAGCAATTTTTTAAGGTGTTATGACTAATATAGTCAATAGACGAAAGAATGTAACACTACTTCATTCTAAGAAATAACCACACAAGCAATCGAGACAAAGAAGATAAAAGCTATCCAATATCAAAGTTGCAAGGACAACATTGTTATTCACTATGGCTAAGTTGTGAGGATAACTTTGTTGTCTATACCAATATATCAGACTGACTAGTCGGATATCAAGCATACAACTTGTTATAATCCTATAGCCAATAACCTACCACATTCACAAACCTCCAAGACCTCTCCCAAACCAATGCAAATTGTGCAAAAATGTACAAAAAATTTTTTTACCATAGTATGGATTTTGGCTCATTACTAATTTTACAAATTGTTGCACAATGTTGTGAAAATAAATTGTATGTAATATGTCTTGAGATTACTCATATGTGCCATCATCTTCATGTAAGCAATTCTATCACAACTTTTGTAATAAAACATGACAAGAAGATGTATCGATATACTATTCTATCTTCAGTCATACTAATTTACAAAATTAAGTACAGTAAGGTTGAGAACTCACAATGGATTAGTAAAATAACATAAAAATTAATAATGTTCTTTTCATATAAGCATACTTAAGGGAGAAGAAAAGTGGTCTGGCATTTCAATTTGAAGGGCAATTTCCTATGATTAGAAAATGTGCAGTGCCCCTATATCTACAATTTATTGATCTGATTTTCTTGGAAAAACATGCCATACACTTTTATTAAACTCATCTTGGGAGTACTAAAAAATTGCCGGGTTGGAAAGAGAGCCGTAAAAACTAAAACATTTTTTTTCACTCATATATATAATTCATGAAACAAAATAAATCAAAATGAGGACAGTATTCCGCTAGGAATAGCATCATGCAAACATTCACCTCTCACAAACATGCAGCACTAATTGAATCAAACACATACTTCACAAGCTTTGCAACATCAAATATGATTTACTTAGGTGGCAAATTAGCTAAATGCAGGCGATTCTTCAGATGGGTCTATCTCTGTATGGCGATCTCTGCGTTCATCTACAATCAAGCCAAATATGCAATCCAGACAAACTCGGATGTATGTGTGAGACGAAGATTCATGTTACGTGTTGTGAGTTTGCCTTCCTATTACATTCTCATAACATTGATTTAACAATAGCGTACTGCCAAGATTCATGAGTGTTTGAAGGAGTACTTCGACGTTCGGCCATGATACTAATCGACCATGCTGCATCAACAGAGCCACTTGAAAAAGTAACAAATGATCAGCCGGAATAAGGAACAGTAAACCGTAATATTTATATTTCTAAAACACCAAACTGGCACTATCCGAAACAATATCCGTACAGGAGTACAAAATTCAATGCATTCCAGCCCCTTTCCTTTCCTCCATCTCACGTTAGGCTGGGTCACCACCACTAATATCTAATTGTCAAAGGCTTCATCGTCGTCGTCGGGAAGAGGCAAAGCCTGAGCTTGAGCAAGTTCTGCCTCGTATTGGGCCTGTTGCGCAATGTCGATATGAACTTCAGGAGGAGCCAGTGCAGGAGACTCCACAAAATGCAGGTTTACGTCACTGTCAGAAAGATTCGCACAAGGTCAGAATGTGCTGAGAAATTGCAGAACGTTATTTGCACATCGATACACCGTCGAGTATAAAGATAGATGTCTTCATTTCAATAGGGTCAGATCAACTTACCCGGCAAGCTTTCTAGCAAGATATAGAAAGGGCTTCTCGAAGTTGTAGTTAGACTTCGCAGAAATCTCGTAGTATTGCAGGTTCTTTTTCCTGTGGAAAGTTACTTGCTTCGCTTTCACCTGCCTGTTCTTCACGTCCACCTTGTTCCCGCACAGCACGATGGGGATGTTCTCACACACCCTGCAAAGGTCACGATGCCATGTCGGGACGTTCTTATACGTAAGCCGAGCAGTAACATCGAACATGATGATGGCACATTGACCGTGAATGCTGCAGTACACAAAACATGTCAGTCAGTGAGTTTTAGTCAAGTCAAGCAGTGTTCACACAAGAGGTATCAGCTCTTGAATTTACGTACTAGTAGCCATCACGAAGCCCTCCAAATTTCTCTTGTCCAGCGGTATCCCAGCAGTAAAATCGGATACGCCCGCAGTTGGTGAAGAAGTCAAGTGGGTGAACCTCCACACCGATGGTAGCTGCAAAAACCAGTATTACGCCATGAGTCATTAGTTTCTGGAAACTCAGCTTAAAATCAAGTGAAAACGTCTACAAAATTTACATTATGATGCTGTAAAGAGAATAGTCTGAATGTTCAGATCATACTCACGTTCGTATCTTTTTTCGAATTCACCAGTCAAATGACGCTTCACAAAGGTGGTCTTTCCTGCACCAAACCACCTCATACAGTTGACACTCAAAATACAATCACGCCCACGACCAATAACAAAGCACATATTCAACTCTTCATCTCTTTGAAGGGCGGGAGAGGGGAGGACTCAGGACTCTAAAACCCTTGCAGAGATAAGGAAATACAACAGAACCATAATGCAACATGCAGGGCGAATCCAGCACACATAATTATTGAAATCACCAACAGCTTGTCAGAAATCGCACCTGTGCCTCCGTCTCCGACAATGACGAGCTTAAAGCTTGGGCAGTTGTCGGGGGTTTGCTGCCCTGGCAAAGCCTGCGCAAACAAAACAAAAAAAAAGAGCTAACCATCACCCAACTCCATCTCCCAAGGGCTCGTCCGAGAGATCAAAAACCCAACTGACCACCGAAACGCAAACATGCAAGAACGCGACCCAAATAACACAGCTAACTCATAACCACACCAGGATCGACACATCCCACCACACCAGGATCGACACATCCCACCACACTCAACCAACGAAGGATCCACAAATCTCACACTACCAGGGACATCGAACCCACAGGCGCAAATCCCTAAAAATAGGAACTGGCTATAGAATCCACAAAGCAATCTCCACGCACCGGTCGCTTCGCCAAGACCACAACCCGGCAGCAATCGACGCAGTACGCCACAAACGAGATACAGTTACTGTAGACTACAGCAATTAAATTACTATAAAAATATCGTTATTTGTATTGATTCGAGGAGGGGGGGGTGGGGATAATAAACAATACATACCATGACTCGGAGCTGTGCGGCGATCTACAAAGGCTCAACACGAGCCCGCGAGGCGACGCCAATCTGCAGGGAAGGGGGGAAGGGGAGGAAGCAGCAGAGCCTGGGCGGAGGATTCAAGGGAGCAACGGAAGGGGTAATATGTGAGTTCGAGGGATTTGAACAGGCTTCGGCAACGTCGGAGGAGAGACTCTGTGGACAATGAGCGTAACGGAGCGAGGCAGAGTGCACCACAGACACACAGACAGCCCTCGGAGCCCCGTGAACCGTTGGATGAAGGGGCGCCGGATGCCGTCGATGAGGTGCGCGTGTAAAGATGGCCGTGAGCGTACCAGACCCGTCCTCCTTAGGTTCGGCACCTGCTTCGGATCCAAACCCTATTCCGAGCCGTCACTCTCTCTTGGTTTGGGTGGGGTGCGTTGTTAATAAGCCACCTGGCCCTGCATGGTTGTACGACGGGCTGCCCGTTCCAGGAAGGGGAAAAAAAACAGGTTTCCCGTTCCCACAAGATCGCCCACTCTTGAGAGTTCGATGAATGGTGGGAACGGGGATGGGAGCTCGGGTGGGAACTCGTGCTATGGATGTCGTGTTTCGGTGTTCCCCAGGCCGGGAACAGGGTTCGAATTGAATGCCCCCTCAGCCTCCTCAGCCACTTGGTGATTTGAATCAAGTGCCAGCACAGCTGGATGACGTGGTCATCCGTATCCTATTCCTATCATCGCCACGTCACCGTGCCCCCCCCCCAATTCCAATACACCCACTTCAGGTACTAAAGATCCGTGTTTTGAATTCATTGTAGCAGCGAAACGTGTAGAATCTGGGTTTTAGAATTTTCTCGTTTTGGGTATCAAATAAGCCAAAATGTACAACTACGAAATGTAGACCTGAGTAGAGTTGTTGATAAAATAAAATTTAAATTAATTTACTTTAAACCATGATTTATTGTTTTTTTAAGTAAAAAGTACAAAAATAAATTTGAGTTGGTTCTATGGGAACCGTTTTTGGTGAAATGTTTTGTGGAAAAAATGAATTAAACACTATTGTGTGCAATTCGGAAGTGGTCTATTTGATCTAACTTGGTATTATTCATAGCCAAAATGGGCTTATATTGTAGCTTAACATCTATTTGTGAAGTTGGGTTTAGTGTGACAACAAACATGTGGTAAAGAAATTAAACTTTGTACATATATGTTCTATTTATGTATTTGTGTAAGTAAATAAAAATGTAAACATATTTATACACATTTATGTCCAAATTTGTAAATCATAATCAAAGTTTAAATTGAATTTTTTAATATTATTATTTTTTAAATATGAAAAATGTAAAGATGTAAATAAAAACTATGCTCTTATTTCTGCATCAATGCTTTTGCTTATTTGTAATAAATATATGAGAATATTCTAATTTTTGGAACACCTATAAATTATAATATTTTTGTTGTATTTAATTTAAAACAACCATGTCCTGAGTATTCATCTTCTTTCATCCATTTAAACAGAGTTGATAATGAGTTCATTCTACTGAACTTTTGATTAAAAAATATAAAACCATGTGTACTAAAAAAAAGCTTCTTCCTATATAAGTTAGCTTCTAATTCATCAAAATAAAAAATAATAATAAAAGCACATATGTTTTGCTTTTGCAAAATCACATACTTTAATTATTTTATTTATTTGTAACATATGATTTATTATTATTATTATTATAAATCTAATAAGATTCTAAAGATTCATAATTATTTTTGGAAGAGGTTTAAGTCATAGTTTATTATATGTATTTAACATCACCTCATTTACTAATAACAAATTTAACATATAATTGTACTTTAACAAGTTTACTTCTTTATAACTACAATTGATGAAGTATTTAATTCATCAATTGTAGTTATGATTATGCAGTGCTGATATTTGTAACTTCAAAATCTTAATAGAGACTTAAGAATTCAACTATAAGATTTTGTCATAACCATTGCATGGGTGCACTTAAAATAAAAATTAAATTAAATTAAATTACTTTTGCACATTAAGTACAACCTTATTATAATTAGTTTTTTTACGATAATTTTTGAGAAGATGTTTAAGTCTTAGTATCACAAATTTGTACCATCTAATTAGACACTTTGGAGGTCATTTTTTTAAGATGTTGGTCCCAATCTATACCACCAAAAGTAACCTACATTATAAAAGTTTAATTTTTTTAATACATTTTTAAATTTATATATGTTTTGACTAGTTTTTATAACAAAATCATCACCTAGAATATCTTAGAAATTGAAAGGAACATGGAAATGCACTTCAACTTGCAGTATTCTTCCATGCAATTATTGAGGTTTTGGATCATAAGTATGTACAGTGACAAACAAAACCAAGTACAAAATCTGAACACTCATAATTCATTGATCTTTCCAACTGATACATAAGTCAATTGATAGAATTAGTTTTTTATTGTGTGTATTCATCCAGTCCTCTACATGGATGAAAAATCTCATTATCATTTGAGGTAGGGTTTATGAGAAAAGTGTTGTAGAAGCACACAGACGTGCGTACTCAGTTTTGGTTGCTTCTTCTTGCTGAATTTCGAAATTTCAATGTACACTCCTTGTTGCAAGATTTGAGGGCATTTTTTGTTTGTTGTGTTGCTCTTGTTGTGTACTATCTATAGTGAAAGTTGATTTGTCAATTGTATCTCTATGCCTCGGTTGTGTGAATCATTGAAGCACCAAGCATTGGTGCAGCTTAGGAGTGGTGTTTCTACAAGAAAAGTTGCAGACTCACTTAGAATGAGTCAGTCTTCAGTAGCTCATCTGAGGAAGGAGATTAGTGGTG
This sequence comes from Physcomitrium patens, assembly GCF_059467195.1. Lineage (NCBI taxonomy): Eukaryota > Viridiplantae > Streptophyta > Bryopsida > Funariales > Funariaceae > Physcomitrium > Physcomitrium patens. The sequence continues at coordinate 13,265,890 of NC_143429.1, read as the reverse complement.
AAATAGAAAAGCAAAGAGGAGGACGTCCAAAGGTTTTAGGAGAGCAAGAGAAGCGACTTGGTGTGCACCTTGTCACTACTGGTTGTCTCAAAACGGCAAGTGCAGCTGCAAAACAACTTCGAGAAAAAACAGGTAAACACTTCTCAGACATCACCTTGAGGCGTGGTTTGAGAGAAGCTAGTTTGGGTGCTTGTGTGCAACAAAAGAAGCATCTACTTGCCAAAAGACATGTTCTTGCAAGGTTGAGTTTTGCTCATAAATACAAAAATTAGACCGTTGATGATTGGAGACGGGTTATTTTCACTGATGAGACAAAGATTAACCTAATCAACTCAGATGGTAGGTCTTGGTGTTGGTTGAGAGAAGGAGAATGACCTGGACCTAAACATGTTAGTCAAACTATCAAACATGGTGGTGGTTCAATTATGATTTGGGGTTGTATGACTGCTTTTGGGCGGGGTGCTTGGTATCAAATTGAAGGTAGAATGGCGCAACACTTATACAAAAAAAATTTAGAAACCTACTTGCAAAGTACCACACAGAATTACAACTTAGATCCTACTAAGGTGGTTTTTCAACATGATAATGATCCCAAACATACGACAAAAAGTATTCAGTTTTGGCTCTCTTCACAGCCATTTCAGCTCCTTCGATGGCCAGCTCAATCTTTAGATTTGAATCCAATGGAATATTTTTGGGTCCTTCTCAAACAACGTTTAAGCCAAGTCACTCCAAGGCCAAGAGGTGTTCAAGAATTGTGGGAGAATGTTTGTAGTATTTACCCTAGTTTTGATGCAAAAGATTGTGAGAAACTATACAAAAGTATGCCAAGAAGGATTTCAGCTGTTTTGGAAGCAAAAGGTTATTGAACTAAATATTGAAGTTTGAAGATTTTCTTTGAACAATACTGAGTACAAGACATAGTTGTTGATTTGACTTTGTAGAAGGATGTTTAGTTATCAATTTGATGTGCAACTTTGTACATGTGTACAAGACTGTGTGTATTATTCCATGTAACTTTCAGATTTATAAAGCAATCATTGAAATTTCTGTAATTGCTCTTGAAAGTTGGCACTTCAGATTTTGTACTCGGTTTTGTTTGTCACTGTATAAACAATATCGTATATCTATATGTAAAAAATATACGTGGATGAATGAAGGTTTGTATTGGATGTGATCCCATTCAAATCCAATTCTGGTTCATCCAGAATGCATTCAAATGCAGTGGAATCCCTTATCGGTAATACATCATCGGAGGGAACCACGGCGCCCTAAAACCGCGCGAGGGTTGACGTGACCTTTCACCGTGACTGTGCTGGCGGAGCTGCTTCCATTACCATTGCAACTTATCACCTCTTCCATGAATCGTATTTCACTGGCTACGTCGTCCAAGTTGCTGCCCTTGTTTAATTTAATTTCCCTCTGTTGTTTCTTTCTGTTGTAGATTCCTCATTGCAGTTGCATTCTCTGTCCTGTCTTCTTTACACTGTCTCTTCTTCAAACCAGTCAATCCTCTTGACGCCGTGGACGTTCTCACAAATCGTTGTAATTTCATCCGCATTCTTGTTTGTGAGAGATTCCAGTCTGGCATAAGGCAGCTGCACGATGTCGCTGAGTATCCTCCTGCCTTTGGACGTGTTGCCTGCTGGGGCATTATGAGTGGATTTACGTGAGGTATTAGTTACTGAAGTTTTGGTGTAATCTCGACAAGTGTTTTGTTTTGTTTTTTTCCTCGAACTTCTCTCTTTTGAGAATTGGTTTACACTGTCGAAATAGGAAAGAGCTTATTCAGAATGACAAATCAAGAAACCTTCACGATTGAAACGTCCTCTATCTTTCTGGATGCGTCGAGATCCTCCTCGTTCCACCGCTCTTGTTCTTTGATGTTTGAAGACGACGAATCGAACCGAAGAAACTTTCCACCTTCGTTGTCTGTTACAACTCTGGATATCCACCTCGTTAGTGCTCAACCTCAGTGTGATGTCTCTGCACACACAGAGTCTTCGAGTGATCTTCTTTGCAGGAACGCTACGCCAGATTTTCCTGCTTGCCCGACGCTTTCATCCCAACGCCTTCACAAGATCGATGACGTCAATGGTAGCAAAGAGTCGGTGATCACTAGGACAGGGAAGTGCCTGGAGAAGCTCAGGATTTTCGTAGGGTTTGACTCTCGTGAGGAAATCGCGTATGATGTGTGCAGGCATTCAATCCTCAGGCATGCCACTATCGACGTAGAGATTATTCCTCTAAAGTTGCAGAACCTCGTGGAACAAGGCCTCTACGCACGCTCTCGGGAATCCACGGAAAGTACCGAATTTTCCTTCACGAGGTTTCTGACGCCATTCCTTGCAGGTTTCGAGGGCTGGGCAGTGTTTGTTGACTGCGACTTCCTGTACACGACTGATGTGCGGGAGTTGGCTGAGCTTGTTGACGATCAGTTCGCTATTATGTGCGTAAAACATAATTACACTCCTAAGGCGACAGTCAAAATGGATGGGGTTGTACAAACTTCTTATCTTCGCAAGAACTGGTCTTCAATGGTGCTGTATAATTGTTCACATCCAAAGAACAGGGTGCTGACCCCGGAACTAATCAATTCTGAATCGGGCGCGTTTCTTCACAGGTACGTGGCATCCTAACTCCGGCGCACTGCAGCGAGTTGGAAAATTTTGAAATCCTAGTCAGAACTGCTTTGGATGAGTTCGAGAATTGTATCTCAACTTTACTGAAGCTTTGTGTCCTGCATTACATGCGTGGCGGTTCTACCCGATATGTTGTGTAAATCTGAACTTCAATAAGGCTTTAACTATCACAATTACTCCAACGAATATTTCTTACGAATTGGAAATAGAAGCACTTCGCTTCAACTGGAAGTGCAAGCCCGATGTCGGAAAGTAGAGACCAAAACTCGTATTAATACGTTCTTCTCTTCCAGCAAAATTAATGGTTCCTTCCGGACACTGCATCAATAATGGCCTTGATTTCGGATGATCATTTCCAGGTCACGCTGTCGTGATCGCACTTGTGCGAGAAGAAGGCCTCAGCATAATTCAGCATGTTTCCATCTGTGAAGAAGCTCCTCAATCGCGAGTTTAGATCCTTTCATGAAACAATTAATTACGGAACCATACATGACTCTCTGCACAGCTCACATAAGATGGACCTTTGGATACTTTTGTGGAAGAACAACACAACGTCCTTAGATTGTTCCAACGTTTCCACTTTTTGTGTTGGATATCTGGGCACTTGTTAGGATAATCCCTTCCACAAGGAAATGTGCATCATCAAACTGCGGCTCCTGAGAGTCTAATTCGCATGCCAGCTGCTACTTATAAATGTATCCACTATAAGTCGGATATGGCGTGTTCTGTTTCATTGAGTCGGAAGGGCGTTTGTTCAGGTTTATGTGGCTAGAGGATGTAGAGATCGGCGAAATTCCTTTCACTTGGAATTTCTTAGTCGGCCACAATGAAGTTCCTGACGGGGGAGCATCGTTACCCAAGGCTATCCATTTCACATGCGGGGGGCCCTGGTTTGAAGCCTGGAGAGACTGCGAGTTTGCCGATTGCTGGCTGAAGGAAAGAGACGACTATTTGAAGACACAAACTTCTTAACACTTGTGAAAAAGGAGCATGAAACGACGAAGAAATCACTCTGATGGGGGAAAAGTAACGAAACAAAGCAATATTCATATATTTCACCGTCTAAATCGAAGAGTTGTTTCCTGTGTCGTGCAGACACATACCTATTCGTCAATGTGAACTAGAGGCGCCTCTGGTGTGTAACCTAAAAGGCCGGTTTAGTTTTCAATGTATTCCATCTCCTTAAAATCCAATATTTTTTATGATTCAACGTCGAGTTAGACTATCCCCTGTGCTTGATCAGCTTTGATTGAAGCCTACTCCTCCTAAGTCCCCACATTCGCAAATGCCTGGAGGCCATGTTGCTACGGCCACATCGAGAGTCGCTTCAACTTTCGTTGACCTACGTGAGTGTAGGTTGACGTGAATCTGGGGCAGACATCCTCCTATCCTGTGGTTGAATCGAGGGTTCATGGCTTTCTTTGATAATATCTCCGACTTAAACGATGTTCTATTACCTCTACATTTATTAAAAATTTTGCTATCACCTTGATTCATTCATTTTTATTCATTCATTGTCCAAGGCTATCTGGTTGATAATTTGATCCTTGGGAACTTAATTGTTTTTCCCAAAATATCACGCTCAAGCTGCGAGATGTAACAATTATAAGAAACAAATGTAATTACACAAGTCCAAATCTAAATGGAGGATATCACAGTAACGATTCGAAACACTCAAAGCGTGATTGTCGCGCGACGGCGCAAACCACCCAACAGAAAATTAACTAGTATCAATCACCATGTAGACCCAAACTGGAGCAGTCGTTTCTTCCATCAAAGCTGTGTGTTTAACTCATAATTCCCTGGAAAAGTTTCAGGTATAAGAGCGAATTTTTTCATAATTGGGACGAGGAATAAAGGAATACTACAGAAAGTTTTCTGATAGTGTATACCTCAACACGCTCCATCGCCTTAGTGTTTGCGTTATCGAACAGGACTACCGGAATCAGTAAGCCTGCCACTTTCATACCCCACGATCAAACCCAAGGACTCCGCCAAACAACAGCTGAGTCTTTTCTCAGCGTGAGATCTAACATGAGATCCTCACTACCTAAAAGACGGATTGCTCATAGTTGAATGGTACAAAGGTGCATGATAGCACTCTCAAAGAACTAACATAATACATAGATGATTCTTGCAGAACAGATCCTGCTCACACCACGTTCATTACTCTCACCCTATAACAATCATGGAATACCCATCTTATATCAACCTCCGTCCGCGCAGCCAAACCTGTGGTCTAGCTTCCTTAATGATAGCCAACTAAACAGATCGCCTATCAGATAATGAGGTAGTCTATATGCTTCTAGGTTTCCTAGAATAATCCTCGCCAGCGATTACAGAATGATCTCATCTTGGACGCTAATATTGAGAGTCTTGTGAGGTAGGATGATGCAATTAACAACAACAGTCTCATCTTCAACGTCCACACCCTCTCCTGCAATTAGTTAAAGCAATTGGGCTGCAAGTTAATAATGCGTCACACAACAAACTCAGTCGCCCTTCTGTAGCGCCTACTACAAAAACAAGACACTAAAGATAGTCATAAAATGATGTCCTTCTCTGCAAATAATCTCCAAATACATTCAAGCAGGACAAAACCAAGCTCCAACCACACGACTATAAAGAAGTATGTATTGAAAATGGATTAGCAAACGAACCGAGGATGGTGATGCCCAACTTGGCATTGTAATCACCTCCTCCCTGCATCAATAAATGATCAAAGGATACCATAACGTGTAAGCGGAATTAATTTACAGACATCACTTTCTAAGATTGGCATAAATCACTAGTGGCAATACCTCTCCTCACCTTCTAAGTTTTAAACTTGATTTACTTTTTTTAAAAATTGCTCGTATTTAATTTAAAAACTTCCTAACGCATGTCTGCACAGAATCATTACCTGAACTCGGGCCCATCTTCCAAGCGAAGACTTCCAGCCCACTATAGAGTGCATCACGACAGCATTTTCCTGAACGTTTTTCAAAAATTAAATAAGGATGCAAGGTGACATGCTGGGAGTGACACAACACATGTGAAATATACCAGAGAATCTCGCAAGTCCAATAATATCATTAAGTAAGATTTCTAGAGAATCGTAACACTGTCGATCAACCTTGAGTTTTGCAGCAGGGAAATGCGTCGATGTTCCTTCAACTTGGTAACTCGCAGACACACTATCTAAAAGCAGCTCAAAGACGTAATTTTCTAAGCGTGACGACCGATAAATATCAGTTCTTTCAAGAAAAGGATCTGCTGTATCTGTAAGATTGAAGATTGAAACGAAGTACATACCTTGATTTCAACATCATCAAGAATAATACAATGTATGAGTCGAGCTCCAGGGCCAATACGAGCATTGGCTGATATTGAGACATTAGGCCCTAGCTGTTCCCACATCATGGAGTTATTTTCACAATCAGTTAGACAATTTACAGCTTCAAGATCAACAAAACAACGTAGGAAGGCTTCAATTTTTGCAAATAAATTCAAACTACTCGAAGAAGAGCAACTCGGACGCAAATGCAGGCACTGGATTATTTGTGTTACCTAGAATCTAATAGGACAAAGGATTAAGAACCAAAGCCATGGTCAAAACAAGCAGGGACAACTTTACCTTTGCAGTTGGATGCACCTTGGCAGATCTATGAATAAAGACATCTCCGATTACTGTAGGTGACTTCTTACCATCTCCAGTTGCCAAAAGCTCAGGCATTGTCACTCTGTACTGTGCTAAGTAGAGCAGCGAGCAGCGGATAGACATTCTGGAATTCAATTTTCCCCTCATCAGTAACCACGTGCCATCGTGTCCTTACAATGCCACGAATGAAAAGTAGAGACAGCGACACCATGTATTCGTTATGACCAAAGAATACTGTTGATTATCAAGGCAACAAAGAGAACGGCGACACATACTATACCACCTTCCACCGCAAACTACTGACTATCAACGTGAAAACTAAGCTGGTGACATAAAGATTTCAGGATCTGGAACAGAAACATGTTTCAACCTAAGAATAGGACAGATAGAATTGAATGCACCCGCAGGCATCCACAAAAGAGATGTCCCACAACATAAGCAGAGAGAAATTCCAGATTTTAATTACAATAGGAACTCATTTATATAGAATTGGCCAAAAGCACTTCATACGCACAATCTATCGACATCCCAACGACAAAAAGTAATCTTTTAATCTACAGATACGATGTAGGAGGTACAATAAAATCAGTCTTTAGTAAAGAAATCATAATCAGAAGTACTACAAGATTCTGCACTCACCCAGGTGTTTTAATTTGCTCCCAGAACTCATTGGTTTCAAAGGTGTAGAGCTTCTTCTTGCCAGCTGAAGGGGTTAGAATATCTTGATCAAGCCTCACAAAATCGGCCTGCAGTGTGTACCTACCAACACATCCAGTATTCATTGTTAGAAACTACCGTTTAGTGCTTCTTTCATTATGGTACATTAAGTAATCATTCTTAAATAATATCTTTAACTGATGCAAATAGAAAGCACGTGATACGAAGGCAAGTACAGCCCCAAGGAGACTTTACTTTTTCCAGCTCGAACAAAATAAGAGAGAAAAAGTCCCCTATCTATCTCACCAAGGACCTCGGCACTTACTTGCTGCTACTTGAAATGGTAAGAGCTTCAAAGCTTGACAGCCGACGTACGACAGCTGCAGAATTAGTTCAAAGCTACATTTTAAATTCAACTAGGATGAGATGATAAAATACTAAGAACATCCGACATATATATTGATGTTGAAAACGCTCTTATATAGCAAAATATGCTTTTGCATGTAAAATTTTGTGATGCATATGCTATCCAGCCAGAAGCTAGGAGCCAAAAAATATGACTGAAGCCAACCTCAACAACCTCAATATACAATAGAAAACCTCTAATAACGCCTATTGTTATTGTTATAGCATGACTGTATTAATTGCCAAAACAACCTTCACATATCAGTTTAAAAAGAACTAAAATCATGACAAGGAGGAAACTGTTCTTCAGCTACAACTGAGGACACCAAAAAGCTTACATCTTTCGTGCTTGCTGGAAGTAACATCTTTGATGACTCTAAAAATTTCTGGTGTGAAGATATAAACCCCACAATTGATAAAGTCGCTCACCTGCAGAACTACCAGAATGTCAAGGAAATTCATGGGATGTTTGTTAAACTTAGCGGGTAGCGACTGAACTACCCTAGAAGCACATAATTGAGATGCAACGTACAAATTCCCACCACATTCTGAGCAAATACTTAAACTAATTACCCAAAAGATGCTTTTCAATAAATCAGTACAAGCAGGATTCTCATCTGACTCCGTCTTAAACAAGACAAATAAAATTCCAAAAGTAGTAGGTTCAGAAGCTTACAAACGTCTCTGGCTTCTCAGCATAATGAAGTAACTCGCCTGTTTTAGGGTCCGCCACCAACTCGCCAAATTCACTAGCAACTTCTTTTGACACCTACAGACCACAAATATCCCCATAAGACAAAAAAAAGCTTCAACCGATAGTTTAACCGCAATAAGAATAAACAAAAAAATAACATAAGAGGTAAAATTAAAAAGGGAAGATACCTTCTTAACTAAAAGCGTGCCCATACCCCCATGATTTCTGTGAGCCTCTGCACGGTAATGAACAAAGACAATGATGTAATAAGATGTAAAACATTGCAAATTCTAACACGACGCGCCCATAAGTGCCTCCAAACCTTCTCAATAATCACGCCGAAGTATATGCATCGTAAATTCGTGAATAAAATATTGGACTCACGTGTCCTATCTCACAAAATACTAGGTCAGAACCATTCTCAAACTCGTAAACAGATTTGCAAACCGCAAGCTTACCAAGCATGTCAGTCAAAGGAAAACTGCAGCAAACATCGCAATTCAATACAATAATATCAGCCTGCAAGAAACAAAGACATCACTTGATGTCAGTAATATGCTTGTGTACTAGGCAAAGGTAAAAGTACGATCGTTTAACACTGTTATCGTTTCCCTGCAACGAAAGTACTGCAGATTTTGTAAGCACCAAGGCTGCAGCATTGCTTAAAAAAATAATGCTGAACATTAACAGTTACTTGACAAACGATAGAGCACTAGACGATGTCACAGATTTGTAAAACAGCAGTTTCACAAAGCATTCAGCAGAAATTTTCAAGAACAGTAAATGCACACGAGGAGACAAGGAAAGGCAAGCCTTACAGGATCGTCTTCCATGATTAAGTCCTGAAATTTGTAAAGGCCACCCGCAGATCCATGAGGCTTGTCTTCACGCAAGTACCTGTGACCAGCTTAAAGCGCTAAATTACTACTAACCAAGGGCAAATAGAAAATAGTCGCGTTAAATGAAACGAAGAGAGTGACTGTTCAATAAAGGAACACTAATACGCCACATAAGTATTCTGGCTCACCTCACGGGAACTTTGAGCTCATTTGAAAGTGTAGAGATGTACAAGGAAAATTCCCTTTCCTCATAAAATCCTATAAGATATACCTGTGCCAAGTCCGGTATCTGCAACGAGTACAACACTTACATCCAAACATTCAGACATCGCGCCTTCATCTAATGCGCAGAATGCAATCAATTGTTTATACCTTACAACTGAGGTCATAATGAAGAAACGTGTGAAGGGTTTACATTGCACAAATCGATTGCAGAATGATCTATGTTAAACCCTTATTTAATGATTAGACTTCCCCATTTCTAAGATAAATAATCACAATGCATACCTTTTTGCAAGCAAGAATTGGATGGTGTACCATGGGCTGGCCCGCCAAGGGAAACAAAGGCTTCGCCAAATTGAATGAGAGAGGCCTAAACCGAGTACCTAGTCACAGCCAGATTACAAGGGCAGATATTCAAACATCTCAGTTGCTTGAATACATTCAAAAACTGATGAAATAAGAGGTATGCTTCTCAGTGTAAAACATTCGCAACATCCACGGCGCTATTTGTAGCTCTTGATGTTGATCGATGCGTCCAAAATCTAGCAGGTTGACACAGTACCAAAACCTCGACTGCAAACGTGCACTTGTAACCCTTAAAAGTAGGTAAAATCATGTTCGCTTGGTAAAAACAAAAGCGAAAAGGAGCAAAACTTATCACAAACCAGGTCCATGTTGCGCGCTCTAAACCCGAGACAATTCGATAAGAAATCTACTTGCAGATGCATACCCTAATTTGTGTTCAGCTCACTGGTCTAGAACTGAGACAGTCTGTAAAGAAATCTGTAGTTCTGAAATTATACCTTTGGTAGGTCCGCCCATCAAGATGACGGCCACGGTCTTCTTGTGAGAGACCGTCGTATCCAGCGCGTCATTGGTTGTCTCCATTTCCTAAACGCCCTAGTTTAATTCGCATGCAACAATTGATGCAGGTCCCACTGATGACCAACGAGGGCAGAAGTTGATCAGACACAATCACACTACTATTTTGAATAACCTCCTTGCCGCGTTGTGTTCACTCTCATGTAGAGAAAAATACAATCCAACTCGCCAAGTACCGTTCAATGCGCACACTCTAATACTGCAAAATACACCAATATGTTTTATTTTTTCAGCCATTACATTCAAATCCAGCTCTGGGAGGTTGAGCTGGCAAACATGACTGATCCGTCTGATTCGATCATCACGATTAATCAAAATAGCGCAACTTCATTGGAACTCGACGACATGTACGTAAGAGCTTAAGAGGACTGATACAAAAGAGTCCTGCTACTGCGCCTCTCCCAACGAAATGTAGGGCAAAAAATGCGGAGATAAAAAAGGATTAAAAAATTAAACAGATTTTTACAAAAAGAATGGAGGAGAGGAGTAATCACTACACATACACATAAATAAACTAGTCAGGAAAACATGTCGGCATTCTTTGCTTTTCCCATACTAGGTCAAAGAGAATTTGTGCAAGTGATGGAAAACATACGACAGAACGAAAACATGCATAACTGTGCTCTCTTTTGGAGATTCTGGCCAGATCCGTTCACCTTTCACAACCTACTCAACCATTTCACTCTAGATCCATTGCGTAACATCTCTCGATTTGAGGTAATCAAGGATATGTCGTCCCCTTCAATCATCACAATGAAACACTCGAATTATTTATCTGTCGAACAATCCACTCGATTTCTTCGCACACCGGTAAATGTTTAGCTCGTTCAACTATTGCTGTCTTCCAGGTAGTAGCTCTAAGTCGACGCAGTAAAATGCGATCGCATGAAAACTATCCATCAAACAAAATAAGAAAAAACACTCTTGAACAACAAGTAAAAAAACGAATCAAGCAACAAGCTCTCTCGCAGCTCCAAGCGATGAAGCGCAGAGAAACGAACTCTACATACCAAGTCCACTTTCTGGACTCCGCCTCTGACAACAGAATCTTCACAAGCCACTCCACCACGCAACTAACGCCACCACGTGATCAAAAAAAAATCGAGATTCATTCCCTAACACCGCGGATGGATTGTGGCCCGAGAGGAGCCGGACAGCACTCAACCAAACTCTCATGCGCCAGACTTCGGCCACAGCTGAAACCAATTCGGAACCAGAACCCTCACGTGCTATTGTCCTCTTCCAGCCATCGCTCCCCAGCTCCAAGGCCTTCCTAAGCTGCAATCAGCACCCTACCGTAGGGAAGTAGACGATTATTTGCAAGTTTATGTCCAATGTCTCCGACCTCGTGGCGGGACCGTAATCTATCATAAGCAACAATCTCGCAATAGTTCACCGCTTCTCTCGGCGCACAGAATTTATTTTTACAAGCTTCGGCGTGAAGCGCAGCAAGACGTTAAACGGGGCTTAATACGACGGCATCGCAATAATGTAATCAGTCCGATGAAGGAAACGGTAAGCATATACACGACACCTGCAAATCCGAAGCGGGTGTGGGAATCTTTGTAGAATATTCTTACTTCAATTATAGAGCCCCGTCAGCATTCCAATCCCCTTTGTGTATATGTTATGGCTTTGTGAGAAGACCTGGTTTTAATTTTTGTGCATTGAAGCATTGGACATCTTCTCATTTATTGATTCTAGTTGACACGTCAACTGGTAAAAATAAAGAAACAGCTTTTCTTGGTATTGATTAAGGTGAAGGATGTGCTGATGATTGAGTGTGGAATGTAGAGAATTTTGTATTGGTTTTTGTGAGTTTATGGATAGGCTATTTAGATTAATGACCAAGTTATTGAGTTTGGAGATTGAACTACAAGACGATGGCATGTACATCCATGGTTGTAAAGTAGTTCTAAAGAGGTTGGGGTTTTATATCTCAATAGTGAAATATCAATGATATGGGTGGACCTTTTACAAGGTTTATCCCTATTATGTTAAAAACAAAACAAAACAACACAAATAAACAAACACACAAATTGATGAAATTATGTGTGTGTATAGGTACCTCATATTACAAGGGCTATTGGAGCAACAAGCAAGTGACGTAGCTATGTAAAGTGTCTAGACTTAGTAACACTCACACCAATTAATAGTAATGAACATAACCTCCAACCCTATGCTACTCTACCACAAGTTGATTGTGTCCACTACCAACATACACTTTGTAATGGTTCACAATTGTCTAATGCAATGACTAACCCATCTTTAACTAGTCTACCTTCTCTAGCCCAAGCTCAAGCCCTTCCTCCAAGTTTAGTGAGAACACTGAGAACATCTCTTATCTCCCAGTTGCTGCTCTCATGCTTTAGCCAACCTTGTGCCATTGGGCATGTGTGTTTGTTTTGATAGAGAATACCTTATTTGTGCTATGCTTTGTAAATATATCTTATGTACTTTTTCAAAAAATTTATGAATTTAAAAATAAAAATAATATTTGGTTTGATTTTTGAAATAAAACTTATCAATTATAAATATTTTGGACCTTGTGTAATTTGGATGTAAAATAATTAAGAATCAAAGTATTTTAAATGTTAAAAAATATGTAGTAATAGATATAAAATAAAAAAGTTTACAAAACTTCTTTAAGACTATGGTATCAAACATTGATTATAATGTATTATAATTGCAACAAAATATAATAAAAAAAACCATTAGATACAATATTATAGGAGATATCTAATGGGTGTTGTAGTGCAATTAATATACATGTATTATTAGTATAGATTTTTAAATTTAGTTTCAAGTTTTGTTTATTTCATTTGACTTTATCCTAAAAATCAAAAGATCAAAAAATTATGATAGATATGAAACTTGTTTCTGCCTGGTTTAATTTGCAAAATATTAACCCCAATTTGGTGAAGATCATTTATAAAAAATAGTCTTGATATGAATAAATTTTAAAGACTTTAAAAATCAACATATTTTATACTAAATAACTCTAAATAACTTTAAAACATATTTTTTTGAAGTGCATATATTAATCTCTTCACACAGTTTATTAAACTCAATTTATTAAACTCTTCACACAGTTTAAGTTTCTTTAAGTAATTTACAACCTCCTTATGATAAAATAGAAGCCAAACACAATTTACTAGCATATTTGCATAATAATAATAATAACAATAATTACAACAACAATTCATTTCTATAAAATATTATTCAGTCAACCACCAATTATGCAAACATTAGTTCATACTTTTTATAATCCAAACACAAGACAAACACAAGAATTGACTGTATCAAAAACAAACCACAACCCAATTGACAATTTCGCGGATGCAAATTCCACTCCATTCCAATTCACTTACTGTTGTATTAAACTTTTATTTTATTTTATTCCGTTTACTATAATCTACGTTTCCAGAAATCATCAGCATCATAGACGTGAAGCTCCATCTATGTGAAATATGACTCCGCTTCAAAGTAATAGAATATATCATATGTAACATCCCCGCTGTGTGCAGTACAAACTAGCAAAAATCATGGTTCGGCGATCAGGCACAGACCAATCGCCGCACAAGACGAGTCGAAGAATCGGAGTTCGGGCTTGCGGGCTGCTGGAGATGAACATCGCCGAGATTTAAGTGTCTCACTGAACTGCATCGATGCAATCTGATTGAGTTCTGTAGTAAGTGGCCAATCTATCCTTCAAGATCAGCCCACATGCCTCCCATCTGTGCACCGTAACTGCAGATTGATCCAGTTGTGATCCATTCCACACACTCCTCGACTTTGGATTAGCATTCTGTCATGGTCGAGCTTGCGATTGAGTTTCGACTCTCTTTGTATCGTTGCACTGGTTTTAGCCACATCGGATGCTTGCAAGGATGATTATGTTAATCGATGTTTTATGTCATGTGAGTTCGTACTAGATCCGGTTCGGCGGGTTTGAATTGTGCCAGACGAGTCGAGGACAGTCGGACGTGTGGACAATATCTGTATTGTGACCTCGTAGATTCAGGCCTTTGATGGTGTTGGTTTTGTGGAGTTTTCTGGGACCGTTGGTGAACAGTCTTGGACTTTCTGACGAGGAGACTGGGTTGTTTTTGTTGTTGTTGCTGCAGGTTATTAGATGGCGAAAGCGATTCGTGGCGTCGGGTTCTTGCTGGTTTGCATGCGAGTAGTTCTGCAGGAGGTCCCGCGTATGACAGTGGGAGCTGTCGAAACCGTTTCCAGCGACGAAATAACAACCGACTTTGCCAGAGGCGGTATTGATGTGGCAGGCCTCATCAGACAAGACTTAATCACGCTGCCGTTGGTGGGCTTCTGTGGTCTCGCTACTAAATTGAGAACGCCCCACAGTTTGGAGACGGCAGTGGTGCTTGGGACGTTCCGCACGACGTTCGAGTTTCTGCCAGAGGACTCACAAGAGAGGTCTCGACGGCGGGTACGAGTGGAATGCGAGTTGAGCGTCATACTCCCATTGCAACGACGGGTTCCAATATAACTGCACTCGAGAGCTTCAGCCCAACGGAAATCTGGTGGTTTAGGCTCCACACGGTGCACAGCGTTGGACGAGCAACAGGACTTCATGGACTACGCATTCCTGCACACTCGTTCTACTCAGGAATGGAAATGTGGGTATGTATGAGATGATCTCCGGTGCCGTTATTTGGAAGCCACTCCCTGCGAAGACATTACGCCTCTGTGGATCCCTGCTCGTGGCCGATGTAAAGATGGTCCAATTTTCATCTGGTAATCAAAGTTAGGCAGACGGACTGGACGCGTTGATCACAAAGCCCAAGGAAGACCGGCATTACGTTTGAGCTTCTGTAAAACCAGACTGGCGTAGCCTTCAAGTTAATAGGGCTCCTACTGAAGATACCTATTAGCGATAGTTCAAAGGAAAAAAAAACACCAATCCTTCTTGCTAGCTGTCAGCATCGTTTGGCTTGAGTAAGGTAACTTCGAGAATAAAGTCGACAGTTCAATGACCAGGAAGCAATTGAAAGAAAAACAACTATGGAGATAAACACTGCAGTCAAACTGCATTCTATTTCTTCAAATCTGTAAACTTAAATCCTGATTGGAATGAAGGTATACGTCTTACAGATGTCCTCATTAAAGAAATCGAACGTTATCTGATAACCATGCTTATTCAAATGTATGGTAAAAGTTCAATCCTCACACAGAATCAGAGAATTTATTCGTACTGAAAGAGACCGTAAACAGAAGTCTAGCTTCTGTTGTTCAAAACAGGTCTCGATCACCGGCATATATGCTTGCCAGCCCTAATTTGAGCCATTTAGTGCAATTCCATCGGCTTTATAAGAAGAGAATTTTTATTCTGCATCAGAGCACACAATTGCGCAATCATCGGCACCGTGCATAAGAAAAATCATGAAATCTTTTCATGAGACCAAAACCTTGTGAATCAAAGTTCAATCGAGTCTTAATATGATCTGCAAGCAGCTTAGAGGGTGGCGAGATCGAGAGGTGGGGTTACTACACTCGCCATTATGCTACAGAATTACTTACTCCCGCAAACTCTCGTGCTGAAAGCAACAGCGCCACATCGCTGTGGAAGCGTAAGGGCAGCTTCTTTGTTGAGTCCGGGAAGTTCAGTCGTACCGACCGCCTCACACAGACACAAAATGTCGGCGGACTTAACAGCAATGCAGCATTCTTTGGTTGGCGAGGGCGGCGTCGTGCCCATCACAGCAGGCAAACAGGGTTTGTAAGGCGACAGATCGGTGCTACACGCTGCATGCACTGACGACACCGTCGCCATAGACACCAGAACTAAAATCACCGCAAAGCTCTTCATGGCGGGTCTCTGCATGACATCATAGTAGTTCATCATTTCTCTAGAACATGAAAGTCTATCTTGTTAGGTGGATGAGGCTCCCCTTGCAAATCTGCAAAAACATTCTCTCACTGTAAACATTGTGATTGACTATGTCTACGCTTGAAACAAGATCATCTCCATTCGGAAAATATAGTGTTCAGAATTGAGAAGAACATGGAACATGGTAGGAGAGGAGATTATACTTCTTTGAGCAGATGCTTATGCAGGGAATGATTAAACTGCAAGAGAGATGTAACGGTTCTACGGGGGGCAATTAATTGAGTGTTGCAGAGACTTATTTATGAATCTACTGCCAGGCGAGGATGTGCCAAGAATAGTTGTGGACGTGGAGCCGGCTGGATCTTGCATGGATGATGCGCCCATGCTCCATTCAATGGCCTCGGTTCTTGGCCATCTCCAACCATTCCATATCTCAGGTCCATAACTACGGGTGGGCATGGTTATCAGCGGCAGGGCGGTGAGTACAGCGTTCTTTCAGCGAACTCGCTCCACAAGCACATTCTGCTGTTCATTTCTGCTGATCAGGGCATCACAAACTTAATAGATAGGTTAATACAAGTACTCGCTAGCCAAACTCCAGCAAAGAATGATCTCAAATTAGTTATCACTAGGTTAAAGCAAGCAAACCATTCACGAAATTGGAATAGGGGAATTAGCTTTGGTGTCCATCAAAAGATGGCGAAAGAATCCAATGCGCAGTGTTAAGAATCAGAGCCTGAGGACTTGGCATCAGGCAGAAAAAAATTCTGGTGTCTCTACCTGTATCCTATCCTATCCTATCCGAGAATTAACTTCTACAGAAAATTTTGTTTCAAGGACAATTAAGATGATCGTCCCTTGAAAGGCTTAGACATTAGGTGGCCATTTGGTGCCTGACAACCTCATTGCCACTAAGACACAGGCATCCGGGAAAATACCCTGTGTCTGACTCTGTTCTAATGACGGCGCATGACAATCTAGATGTAAATTGTGTCGCTAGCCCACCTCTCATCAGCTTAACGTAAATCTGGAAAGCAATGACCGGGGTGCTGCTGTGGCCGCATCTACAACTGCGGCTGCTCCACTTAATGGAACTTCAGCTGAGGCCCGCATGTTGTAAGCCTCTTGACATCGGTGCATCTCATCTGGACTGAACTGAAGAAGCATTGCAATCACAGGCAGTAGAGCCTCCACCTCTCCAGTTTCCAACAACTTTAAAATCACATTCTTTACATAAGTCATATCTACAGTTGACCGCTTCTGATTTCGTTCAGAATTGTGATATTCTTCTTTAAGAATTGTAATCTGGTGACAACGGAGACGATTTTCCTGTTCCCGTTCCTTGATTTCCTCCTGGAGTGCTTCAATATGGCGCAAGCACCTAGCTACTTCCTCTTCTTTCTGTGCTTGTAGCCGGGCCAATATCAAAATCTGCTGCTCTGCAAGAGGTGGTGGCGGTGAACTGGTTACTGACTTGATTGTAACTACACTTGATGCCTTTTGAGAGAGATGCTTTTGCAAAGAGTTCCTGTCCTCCAAAAGACGCATCATTTCTTCATCCTTACTTGACATCATAGAATTTGTCATTTCCTTGTAGGACTCGAACTCCTCCTTCAGATGTTTCTCTGCAAGCCGTATGGCAGTGATTTCTCTCTCTAGATCTTCATTAACAGGCGTGGGTGTTGTAGCAGGCACCTCTGATTTCAAGGATAAAGACTCTTCTGCTAGATTCAAGCGCCGTTCATATTCAGCCTGCTGGGACTTCACCAAAGCTTTGCTCGATTCAAGTTGAGTCGCCAAATGTCTCATGTGAAGCTCTGCCTCTTCAATAGCACCAACCTGTGCGTCAAACCGACGCTGATAATCAGCTACAGTTGCATCTAGCTTTCTCATTACTTGGTCTCTGGCTGCGGAAGCTGCTGTAGCCTCTGCCTTCGCCTCCTCGAGAGCTGATTCCAGTGTTACTATTGATGAAGAATCCTGGGCAGCCTGCAGTGCTGCCTCTTTTTTCTGCAGTAGGGCATGGGCCCTCACCTTGTAAGCAGCTAGTTCTTGTCCTTGCAATTTAGTCTCAACTCTGGCCGTAGCAAGCTCGACTTGAGTAGCACTCAGAATCTGACGGCAGCGGTCAAGTTCAGACTCGAGCTCACTTCGCGTGTCTCGAGCCCTTATCTCCACTTGATCAATCCACAACTCAGCTGTTTTTAACTTGTCCATCAATAATAAAATACTTGACTTGTGTTGCTCCCGCTCTGTTTCACGCTCTTTCTCGTGCTCAGATTGGATCCGCTGTATGTCTCCTCGAGCTGCATCTAACAAGGCACTCAGTCGCACCACCTCACCACTACTGGCTGCTTCAATTCCTGCCAACTTGGACTCATTTTCAGCTAGCTGAGCCTGTAAAGAGGAAAGAGCTTCATCCCCTTTAATACGATCCTTGGTTGCCTCTGCCAACTGCTGTGCATAATTGTTAACAGCCTTCTGGTGTGTGTCCTTCAATCCTAAAATGGCAACCTCTTGTTTAGCCTCTGCCTCTATCAGCCTTTCGTTAAGCCCCGTTATTTGCTGGTCCTTTTCAAATACTTGACTTGATAATTCATTAAGCTCGAGCTCCCTAGCTCCCAAGACCTGCCGCATCTCCTCTATGTCCTGTCTTGCTCTGCGAAGAGCTGTGTTTGATTGTTGACGTTCCGAATCCAGATTTCGAATAGAATCACCCGCCTGATTGCGTGTGGCATTAAGATCTGCTTGCAGTGCTGCCAGCCGGGCTGTTGCTTCTGAAGCCTTCTCCTCTAATGCTTTGAACTGTACTTCAACGTCGTCCTTTTCTTTTTGAACCTCTAGAATTCGCTGCTTTGAGCGTTTAAGTAAACGGCCGAATTTGGCATCAAGTTCGTTGTACTTAGTAACCTCCTCCTCTAGCTGCTTATTCACTTGTAGCAGTTTTGCATTGAGCTCGGAAAGGGTCTTATCAGCTGGAGGATGAGCATTTTTGACATCAAGATCAGCAGCTTCAGAAGCCTGCAAACTTCGCACTTGCTCGTTCAGCTCACCTTCTAGCTTCTCCACTTTCTCATTTGCTTCCATGAGTTGCTTCCCGAGAAGAGAGATTGTCGCGGCGTTTACATTTTCAGACGTCCTCGATTCTTCGGAATCGGATACGCCACTTGCACCTACACCCTCATGATGCTGTGGGGAGACATCTGAAGATCGAACCTGCTCAACCCTGATACGCGAGATTTCCTCCAGTTGAGACTCAAGTGACCTGTTCCTTTCCATCAACTGCTCCATAATTTGATCCGAGGACAACTTCAATTCCCTGAACACCGCTTCGAGTTTCTCCTTCTCTTCGGCACTTCGACGAGCTTCTAAAGCAAGAACTTCACGCTCCTTCAAGTAAACCCCCTCAGCCAAGGTCTCTACGTCAGCATCATTTCTATCTCCAGTACCTTCTTCGGAAACTCCAGAAGTGGCTCGTACTATGCTCGAGTCCAGAGACACCTGTGATCCAACTTCAGAAGATGCACTTTCATTGCCAGAATGCAAGCTAGCCGCATCTACACTTCCATTAGACACAGCCGCAAGTGCAGCCTCAGCTGCTTCAGCCCTTTGCTGCGCCAACTTTACCTCTGTACTCTGTTTCTTGATTGCTTGCATCATCTTCTTCTTCATCGATGCCATTTCCGAGGCAAGTCGAGCATTTTCGGTCCTTAAGCTTTCTACGTCCGCTGGCGCCATGTTGTAGAATGACTACAGATAGTGTTCTTGAACTTCAGGTGGAAGCAGAGTATAATAAGAACAAATGTCGATGTATCAATCTCTTTTACGGGAAACCTCTACCATACGACAAACAGACAAATAAGTTTTTATTGTACAAGAGCTAATAAAACTCTTTAATGCAAGATATGCCAGAGGCTTTCTTGCCACTTAAGTAATGATCCTGAATTGGTACTAATTTCAGCCATAGCTTCCCCTTGAAATTAGTACCGATTCAAAAGCATAATCGCAACTACTCGCATTTGAAACATCATCACATAACATGTTACATTAAACAAGCATCAATGTAACATGATAATCGTGAGCTGAATCTGGAAGCAGACAAAGTCGATCCTCCAGATCAAAATGCAGACGACGTCTGGCATGCAGAATGACATCTAAATGATCCGCCACAGGAATTTCTAATGGTTAACAGGACTTATTCCTAAAGTACTGCTGGAAACAGAGTTGGATTTTCGTCTCAAGCTCTCACTGCATTAACTATCGAATGAGAACAGAATAATCGAGTAGTAGATAAAAGTGAGCAATCAACATTGATAATAATTTATTTATTAATTTCTCTAAAAAAGCACGGTCTCAACTGTTCTCATTAGGACGACACACTCATGCACTTCAAGGAGCAAATTGTGCGATCTCAGCGAAGCCAAAAATCCGGGTAATGACATCATAATGCACAAGCCCACTGAGTCGATCGAGCCTGGAATGCCAGCAGCATAAAATACAAAAATCACACTATTGAATCCCTTGTGTAAAGTACATTACGTGATGTCGTTCGATTGACTCCACAACCAAATAGAGAAAAAATTATCCCACTTGAACTAACGCCTCCTAATCTAGTCCAAATGTGAGGGCAATGCAGAATGAACAAAGAGTGTGGAATTGTCACCTAATGTCTCAATAACTCATTTGTCAAGCACCTTCCACCTTCCAGACTGTAGAAAGAGCTCTCGTGAGCTGATCATTGAAATTAGTCGTCTTCTCCGCATCCCTGTTCATCATAACTATTTTCACCGCACAATCAGACTCCTTTTCCTCGCAGAACCTCACAACACACAACACCTGTGCACATTGACAACTAGCTTCCTCGTTTCAAAACCCGTGGCAACAACCTTCCATCGCCAGTTCTACCTCCCTCTTTCCTATACTCTTCAAGCTTGATATCAATCCTATCATGCACACCACAAAGACACTTAAATCGCTTTCCCCCCTCCTCCCTACGCTCGATTTTCAAACCCTAGCTTCCACTCTTCCAAGCCCCAAGCCATATACCCAAGTGATCCCCCGCAATTCCATCCACGTAGTCTGACACCGGCAACGAAGCCCCCGATCCCACAACTCACTAAACAAAATGCACAAACTAAACTATTCGCGGTCACATGAGAGACTACCACACAGTGAAACGGATCCACAATGGCAATGGCTGTGGCGATGGAGGATCGCACAAGACTCTCAATTCAAAGCCTTGTCCCACAACTACACACACGTCCATAGGTACACAAGATTGGAACAGGCGTGAAAGGTGGCTGGCCGCAAGACCTGCCTATGACCGCATCCTCCCCATTTGGCTCCTGTTTCGTTCGGCTGGGTCTCGTGAGTTGTGGATTTCGGTCGCAGCCTTGACGATGCCTCCGAGGCAAGCGAATGTTTGAGTTGGGGTTAGAATCGGTGGAAGGAAGCTTCGGCTTTCTATTGTTGGGAATAGACTCGTTCTTCCCCGGATAATTTCATGCAGCGCAGTGTGGGCTTGCTGGTTCAGTATTTTGACGAGTTGTCCACAACTTCGTGTGTCCTCCCCCTTTCGAGGAAAGAGTTTGTGGGTGATAAATGTTGACCGCAGTTTCCATGTCTGCACACGTCGCGAGAGACTTCAAGCTCAGGACGATACATTCCCAAAGGTTCTCTCCCGCTGTAGTATTATGCAAGTACACTACGGCGCTGAGTTTTCTGAATGTGACTGATTGTGTTGTCAGCAATGACATGTCCGGTGCTGGTGAGCAAGGATTAGAGGAGCAGAGCAAGGGAAAGAACGGAACAGGAATCACTCGACGGTGATGTTTATAATATCCTCCTAGCATAGTAAAATCGTCAATGTTGCCGCAGCCAGCATGCACGAAACATCTGAGTTCCTGAGTTCCGTCCATCTGCAGCTCTAAATCTTCCAAGGTAAGTCACTACGCTCCCTCCTCTCAATTCTATTTTACAAACTAGTGCGAGGATTGGAAACTGCAAGTAACATCCAAGAACAGAATGGCAACTCTGTAGTGGCTTAGTTACAAACTTGATGAGCAGCGGACAAGTTGAAAAAGAAGGCATTTATTTTCATGTTATAATTCTTAATCGATGCATGTATGCCGACTTCGCTCCAAGACAGCCTCCTTCGAACCTGCGGTCCACAACCCAAGGGCAGAAATCTGATGCAAAAGTGTGCTTGATGTAGGGCAATTGAAATTGAGACTTAATTGCTTTCGTGATAACAATATCAAAACCCCGATCCCACGAGAAAGTTCTATAAAATACTCTGCATAGAATCAGACTATTAAAGATCACGGTTGGCTAGAATGGAACATGGACCACTTAGGCCCTAGTCAACTCTACGGCTCATCCAAGTATAGCTGAAAATAGGGACGTTTAGGAATGCTTTAAATTCAATTTTATGTTGTCATGATGTAACACGATTAATAGGTGAAAGAGTGTGGAGATTATTATAATTTAGGAGATCTTAGTTCAAAATATTATAACAAATTATCTTAAAAATATAGTTAATAGTCAAAGGGGTAGAAAAATTAAAATATACCAATGCTGCCTTTTAGAAAGGTGACTTCTACTTACTTTGTAGCACCATAAGTAAGGCAAATCAAAGTAGATTGGAAAAATAAATGACATAGGCATCTTTAGAAGGAAGTTAAGAGTAATTCTAGAAAAAAGTTACTTAGAAAAACTAGGTATTGATACCCGGAGAGGGCGGTTATGAATCAAGGTTGAAATCAGACCCTAGGAGACAAAACCGAGTCTCTACAATGACTCCAGGACTTTTTGGCAGATCGGAGAGTGGGGTTTGAGAGAAGATTGGATAGGGTTTCTATGGGCATTGATTTTGGGTGATTTGGAGTTGATATGACTTTGTAAGAGCTTTGCAAAGTTAAGGTTTGTTTCGGATGACTTGGGCTTTATGAAATAAAATAGGGTTCACATTTTGGATGATTTCAAGAGTTTTGTAATAGATTTACAAGTGAAATTTTTTGGGTTTATGGTTATAGTTTTTTTTAATATGTATTGTGAATTTGAGCTCGATCTAACGGTTTAATTGAGGAATATTGAAGTTTAAGTGGGTCAAGGTTTCAAAAAGTAGAATTTTAGGTCTAGTAGGGGTTTTTAAGATTTCTTGCAATCTACTAGTTGAATTGGAGTGAAACTTATGTGAGAGGATATTAGACTTGATTTTCTACGTGTATGAGAATTTTGAGATCAATCGAACGGTACAAAGGAGAGATATTGGCTTTGGAAGATTGGCATCAAGATTGGAGAAGGAGGCTGACCAATACCTGAGTACATTTTTGAGGTTATCGTCAATTTGGTAACTCCGATCCTTTTCAAATTTTTTGTGCTTGTTTTTAACTTATTTCTTTAGAAGTGTGCAAAATTTGAGTTAAGATCAACGGTTTATTCATTAGTTATTGAGGTTTAAATCTGTTGTAGGAATTACTATGGTTTGGTTTAGAGTTTAGAATTTAATTTAGGGTTTAGGATTTGGATTAGGGTTTGGTTAGGGTTTGATTTAGGATTTAGTTAGGATTTGGTTTAGGATTTGGTTGGATTTTAGTTTAAGGTTTGTTTAGGGTTTGATTTAGGGTTTAGGATTTTATTAGGATTTAAGATTCAATTAGTTTTGGCCTAAAGTTTGAATGAAGTTCAATAGGATTTTAAGTAGAATTAAATTAAGATTGAATTGAGATGTATTTGAGTGATATTTGTAATCCTTCTAACATTTCTTTAAGAATTCTTATTGTTTGTTTGAAATTTCTCTGAGATTTCTTTAAATTTGATTAAGCTTGCTTACCATTATTATGGTCTAATTAGAACATTGTTAGTATTCTATTAGAATTAGAATTTTGTTATTGCAATTTCCATTCTTCCTTCTACAGCCAGGTGCCTGAAGCATTCTCAAGCAAGACTTCACGTATTACTATAATATGTGCTACAGTAAGAGCCCAAGAAACAAGATTGCGAAGATGAGAATCTCATGTGCATCTCAAAAGTATCCGACTATACTCGACTCCGAAGATTTTTACATACGCAAAAATGTGCATACCTCTAATCATATTCGCAAGTATCAATTGTTCCCAAGTAGAAGTTGACTATTGGGCACATTTTCCTCTTCAGGAAGTATTCGCCAATAAGTGCAACCTTCTCCAGAGCATCCACCACCTACACCAAAGCCAAAGACAAGTCAGGACAATTATAAAGCCAAAGACAAGTCAGGACAATTCAGGACAATTATAAAGCCAAAGCCAAAGACAAGTCAGGACAATTCTAAAGCAGTGCCATCCTAAATCGTTTTTGGAATGAGAAAATCTACTAGGCTTCAATGATCCCAAGTTGTAATGCGAAGACTTACACATTATTCCAATACACTACAAATCCCAATTAGGACAACCTTCGTCAAATTGATTTCATGCAGGAATAGATCTCTGAACAAGAAAAACTTTATTTCGTTTCCGAAATACATACACATAGGAGCTGTTATCATGGTAACTTCTCACGGATGATGGTTTAATTCATGGATACGAGTCGAGCTCCTTAACTGTAAACTAAATCTCTGAATCTTCAAATAAAAACGTAATAGAAGAATGAAGGAAATCTATACACAAGGATCCTTAAACACTACTACATGCTTCACTTATGTGCAATCAGAGAAACATGCGACAAGGTACCCACTTAAAAAGATAGCAACCTCAGTGAAGGAGCTCTTCAGTAAGCTCCTAAATAGGGTATCCTCTGTCCCACATTGTACCCTCGTCTCCGCGGATGTATGATAACGTTGAATGCACTGGTGTGGTATTCAGATATCCTGGGTCGGACAATCCAAGTCCATCTCCATCTCCGTCAGCCGTAAGCAGCATTAAACCGCGCAACATCCATCAAACGAGACATTACCTAAGTTATGCAATCTGCCGCATACCTCTATAGCAAATGAGCACAGCAACAAACCTCCGGACCTCATACCACGATAAAAGTGAAACAGAACAAGAAAAAACTAAGGTTCACCTCTCATTATTCTGAGGTCGATCGCTCTCACTTTTTCGCCTGCACTGATTACAACTTCGTCCTTCTCCACAGTTCGATTACTAACAAGGGTAAGAGTCCTTTGCTTAAAAAAATATATAGCTGTGCAATTTCAGCTGATACTGTGCAAGATCGATAACCTCTCCATGCCTGGTGACGACATTGCTTGGCCATTACAAGTAAGCTTTTGCAGCTGCAAACAGAACCGACCACAATGAATATTGAAATGTATATATATATATATATATATATATATGTATGGAGTGAGAGAGAGCCAAATGAGACCTCGAGCTCTGTCAACTTGGAAAATGGCGACACAACGAAGTACCCCATCTCACATTACTAATAACGTTAAGCAACGAAAAAGCACTTCTTCTTCAATCGATACAAAATGAACGAAATATGAAAATATTGCGCAATTAACAGAGAAGCAGAAAGCACTCCAACGAAGTTGAATATCGAGCAATAGTGCAACATTGTGAGAAACGACAAGGCATTTCACTCATAGTTGCTCTTGGTGTGAAACCACGAAAAAAACACACGTCAGCTGCCGCAGAGTCATAACCAATTCAGCGCATTCTGTTGAATTCATGGCCTCCACAACTGAATGATACTAAACCAACGCAAATGAAGCTAAAAATCATCGCATGTCACTAGCATCCATGCGTTCCCACCTAATCAACAAATTGTCAGAACCTCCGAAGCGCAAATGTGCAGTAATCGAACATCCACTTACCCTTGTCGCCGGATGTTGGTTGCCAAAGACGAGGTCGGTTCAGCCATCTCAGACAATATCTAGTCTTCATTACGGAGTTTTACAGGTTGGTCAATGGCGAACTGCTCCCGCCTTGTAACTCGGCAAATTGAGGTCTGTTGGCAAATTCACAAAGTAATTTGTTCTAATTCAGGAGAAGATAGATGGGGAAAAGTCTAAAATTCTGAATGGAATGCTACTAAGTACTGTAGCAACGACGTGTGGGTTACTGAGATAGGACGTTATGCCAATCGAGCTCGACCTCAACAACCAAAATACAGATGTTCAAGAGCCGGTTATGGAGTGTAAGATCTTCATAGGCCATTTCAGGGCTTCGTCTCGCGGAGCAAATAACTCAATTTTGTAAGAGATAAGTCATGGGATAAGATGTGAAATTATGAAGTCTCAAAATAAAAGTAAAATATGTAGTCGCTGTACAACTTCTTGCGTAGCTTTCTTAAGGCACTCTCAAAACTATAAACCAAGAGGAATCTATGGAACTCCATGCCATTATGGAACTCTCGTTCATTATCGATTTCTTTGTCTAACAAGCTCTGGCCATAATGTACAACCCTGAAAAATGATTCTCGAATTCCAATTCACCTTAGCTACAGTCTTCACAGCTATCGACAAGCAATTCAGATAGCAGTAGCAGTAAGCACATGCAAACTTCGAGTGAGGCGTAGCATGAGTCTCAAAGAAGATCTGCGTCAATAAACTACCCAAGTATATCTCAACAGGGAAAAGAAAAAACACCAAGGAACCAAATCGCTCCATACTCTGCTGGTATAAACAGGTTAAGTTCAAGTTAAGACTTCCAAGAACAGTATTGAATGCACTAGCCCCTTCACAAAGGCCAAGACAAAACAGAATCTTTATACACAAAGCAATTGCTGTGAGTGTTAACATGGGGATAATAACACGGGAACTGTCTCAGAAGAAACGTACCAAGTATTGAACCCATCCAAATACCTGTCTGTACGGTGACAAAAAATAGCAAGGAGAGCAATTCATAATTTGCCATCACCTAAGCATTCAGTCACTACCTATGAATTTCCTAGGCTTGAACAGATACATCTTCAGACATGGGGGATGCTTCGGGAGCTGAGGAAGAGGGAGGTCCCTGTTGGTCTTCCACGGTTCTCCTCCACGCAAGCTCCCGGGCACCATCTTTATCGACAATCTTAACAATAAAGTTCGGTGGTGAGGCCACCAACCTGCTTCTCACTTCTTTGATACATTTATCCACTAGTTCCAAGGCTTTCTCTAGTGACATGTTCTTCTCATAGTAACGGTCCATAAGCGAAAGCAGAAAGTAGGCACCTGTATCACGTACACATTCTCAGGTCATCGCCGGCATCCCATCACTAAAAAAACCAACGAGGTCTAAGAAACATAAACATAGTACCCGGTAGCAATAGCTCAGCTGAGAAACTCACCATAACCCATTCCACCTTTCTCAAGCTTATGAAGGGTCGAGATGTAGTCCAAGTAGTAAAGTGATGGTCCCTGGTCCTTCTCCCACCCAGCTATCATCATATTCACTTGATATGGGCTCTTTCGAAGAGCGGTGGCAAGCTCTCCCCGAGTGAAGTTCGCGGCAGCAGCAGTTGAAAGAGGAATCCCATTCCGGTACTGGTACAACAAAATGTTTTTCTGGATATATTCCGAAAACTGAACTCTGCACAACCGATCACCTCACAACCACAAATTTCAAAACAGAACCACACTTCCAGGATACAAGACACAAAAGCGAGCAGACGGAGAGACGAGTCCCCATCAAAAAAAAAAAAAAAAAAAAAAAAAAAAAAACCACAATAAACCTCAAAAGACACAGGATCCGCACAGTACCTCCGAGAATCAAAACCTCACAAAAAATCATCAACCCTAGCCCTCTACGAGACTCCCGAAACACCAAAATCCTAGAGATCGATGCCCCACCCAACACCCTAATTCTCAATAGAACAACAAATTCGACCTAACCCAATCAGCTGGTTCCCGTAGTGGATCATACCTACCTGTCCCCGCTCTCACCAGTGACGCCGAGCAGCTTGTGGGAATCGAGGATCATGATCTTGTCCTCGTTTGTCTTCTGCACCACGATGCTCTGCACCTGTGACGTGTCCGCCACCAAGAGGGCGAACCCATCACCGACTAGTCCGAAGATGCACTCCATGCTGCTCGCTTGCTGTGAAGATCAACTGCGGGGACCTAAAATTGCGTTGCGATGGTTGTAGTGCCAGTAATAAGGGCGGATGATGAACAAGAAGAAGAAATGGGCAATGCGTGGGTTGTCCTCGCCCCAGCGCCGTAAAGGTTGCACATAGAAATTCACTACTCCCTTTTCACACAGCAGTCCTGGTGGTATGATAAAGGCACTTTTCACACCGTCGTTGTGCTTCTGGGATAATTGTTCTTTTTACACGGTAGTTGTGGTTCAGATAAAGATCCTTTCCACACTGCGGTCTCACTTGGGATATAAACGCTTTTCACACTGGGATTTGTTTTATAAGATCACGGATGCTTTCACACCTGGACCGCTTTTGAGATCCAGTGTTTGATGTCTGTTTATTTTGGTACTGGTTTACTTCGATTGATACAATCGATTTATGTTGATTTATGCACGTTTTCTTTTTTTTCTTTTTTTTCTTTTTTTTCCAAAACTATTTTTATAATAAAAAATAAGTGTGCTTTGAGTTATTTATATTTTTAAATCTGATAATCTTTTGTTATATCTTTAGTTTTAAATCTGATAATCTTTTGTTATAATCTTTAGTTTTAAATCTGATTATCTTTTTAGAAATACAATGAGAATTTTGCTAAAAAAATTAGAATGCAAAATTAATAAAATAATATTGAATTTATTATTAATTTTCAATTTTATTTAATTATACATAAAATTGATGATTATAAAATTGATTACATTAGATTAAAAGCAAGTACCTTTCTTTGTTTTTGTAAATTTTGAACACTAATTTCTTGAAATTTAGGTTGTAAAATATTTAGTAAATCATTGATTCTAAAAAATTACTTATTCTAATTTTTTGTGTCTTTTAAGTTCTTACATGTATACATACATAAGGTTAAAAACATAATACCAAAGATGCTATTACTTGAATAATTTAATTTTTTGAGCAATAAATTTGGGATTCTATTACTCTTTTTCCAATTAAAAATATTTTCTTAAAATTTATAATATACCTTTACTTATTTATATTTTATGTTTTTGATAATATCTTGATGTCAAATTTTTAATATATATATATATATATATATAATAGCCTTCTAAACCTTTATCCCCATTTTATACTAATATATATATATATATATATATATATATAAAATCAAAATAAATAATACTTTCACTACAAAGAACACATAAATCCCTATACTATTGCAAATTTATTTCACAATATATAGCTAATTGATTTAAAAAAACCCTTTATATTAATATAATGAATCAAATTTACAATTCTAATAAAGTTTGAGCTAAACATTATATATGTATTTAAGATGCAATTTATAATAATAATTTAAATTTAAATTATAAACTTGTATCTCTTATCTTTTATATTTTAATCTAGATTGTTAAACAACTAAATATATTAAAAATATACTTTCTAATATGTATTATATTTGCACCTATGTTTCATTTATCAATATTCTCTACTCAATCTATGTTGGAAGTTGTTTTTTATGTAAGTTATATTTAAGTTTTAATTTTCTATTTAAAGAACTTAGCAACATCTAGTATGATGCAATAATTCATGGATTAAATTTTATTATACTAGCAAGTATGGTTATGCAACATATTGTTCAATATAATGTTTTAATAAAAGAATTTATTTAGTCATGCAATGAGAGAATCGTTGAAAAATGAAGAATAAGGAAAATGCTTTGTATTGCAAAAATGATATTTTAGTATCAAGATTGAAGAATTGGCAACTAAGCCAATGTTTTGTTTCAGTGAGGAACACTGAGAAATGTGATTCAAGAAGCAGAAAATAGATAACTTGACACTATATGTAAATAATTCATAAATAAACGCTTTTTGTTAACATGGTTGAGATGAGAAGTGATGTAGAAGTGTAATGATTCATTGAACAAATTCTAGGATTCGAAAAAATATCAAAGAATAAAAACGTGGACTTGCAAAAGCAAAACAATCACACGTTTGTAAAATAACCACAAGCATAAATGATGTAATAAATATTCTGTTAGCAGACCCTTTCGTAAACTCGTTATTCCTATGAATATATACAAGTAGATATACAAGGCTCAGTGATCATTGAAATGGTCCTATTACAATATATTAGCTGTTTTTCACGCTTCACCATGTGAAACTCCACTGAAAAGATATATAGCACCATAATATGCACAGAGATCAGACGGGTATTAAAAGCATCTTTACCCATCGATTTTCCTCACATTATTTCATCTTTTTCATGCTAGCAGAGACTGCAGTGTGAAACTTCAGATCACGGAAATCAATGCAAAAACACAGCCTTGCATGTTTCGCTAGTAGCAGAACTTCTCGGGGATAAGTTTACCAGGGTTCATGAGATTGCTCGGATCTATCGCCCGTTTTATGCTGCCCATCATCGTCATAGCTGCTGATCCATGCTCCTTCTCGAGATACTGCACACATTAGCAGCAACTCGCATCATACTGTAACGGGTGCAACATCTCTGCGACTCATTTTTGCAACCATCTATTTTATATGACATTAACAAAACTTCAATTCTAGTAAATTATGTATTATGACAAAGGATTGTTCTCATTAGCTAATCAAAGCTTGTGAACCTACCCGTGAAGCGATTTGTTGGACTATTCACTATTTGTCAGGTGAGATGGACACTCTAAGGCAAGTTTCTTTATTGAGTTCATTGATGTAGCTGTAAAAGCATACGAGGAGAACAAGACGGAGTGTGAAAAATTGTGCCGACTCTATTCACCTTGGAACATATCTGAAACAATATGAGAAACCTCATAGAGATTACCTTCATTTTCCCAACCCCAACTCCATGTTCTCCAGTACAGGTCCCTGTTCCAATTATTCAACACTGAGAAATATTTCATCACATTAAAGAAGTAACTGTTCCAGGAATGGTCTGCCAGCTTAAAAGCGTCCCTCGTTTCCAAAGCAGATCTGTTTCGTTTGCTACCCTTTGCAGTGTGTACTTCTTTATTTCCTTTTCTTTCTCAGAAGATTAGGATTCTGAGGCTTTGAAAACGGCTCAGCTTTGATACAAAAGAGGGGGGGGGGGGGGGGGGGGGGGGGGGAGTAGTGGCAGACTAACCTTCCATGGAGAGGGATAAATGCACGATTCCATCGGCTATTTCCAGGGCCTCTTTCACTTCCTCTTCGTTATTTTTATCAAAAAAAATACATACGTGGAAGTTTCCATCTCCTGCATGTGCCACGAGTACACTGCCAAGAAAGAATGGTCAACTTTAGAAAAAAAAACCAACAACAAAGAAAAATGATATATTCCTTTCTCAATAAGCCGATATCCGTCAGCCACGTTTGATGTAAAATATCTTGATTCAAGTTGAAATACATCGCTAAGAATATCAAGCATGAGGCATCTCCTGTACAGAGATTTGAAGTAGAGGTGAGAATACTGAGGTAGAGAAGATGCGAGTAATCTTTCTTTTGATGTAGAGATGCACTCTGCAAGTCTTGAGAGGGGTACACAAACATCCTACAATCATAATGTATTGCAGTGTTAGATTCGCCATTCTCGTCCGTTGGGCACATCAATCAAATCAATCTAATCAATCTATCTCTCAATCTGATTTTTGATGGTGGGCGTTTACAGTATGCATCTGAAACCTTGTAATAACGTTCCTTGTTAAAAATTATCACGAGGAATTGTTGCAGTATGAGACACGTACGAGGCACGTAGCTGATTCTGTAAAACTTGTGAAACTAACAGTAGACCTTTCGTTATCACTCTGTATACCTGAATCATGCTATAGAAAAAGTGGTCATACCTATCATCGATCCAACTTAAACAAAGAGCTTCTACATGATGGATTTGTTTTCTTACAGTCGTCATACCCTCTGCACCCGGACGGAGAGAAAAACTGGACCAGAATGCTCCCTTTCTGATCTGCTCTATCACAAGCTCATTCCCACCAAGTAACACTCTTTTAGAAAAGCATCTAATGTTTGACTTCTCATAATATCGTCCGTAAATCCAGTCAAAATCGTATCACCACACCTCATTAAAGGCTGGGTCATGGTCTTGAAAAAAGTACATGATAAGAGAATCGCTACAGTAAATATTGCTTGTTACCTTCCAGAGCTCCTCTTTTTCCATCTCTGAGTCAGCGTAGACGAAGTCTGATCCATTGTGAGCCTGAACTATTTTTTCAACTCGTGAAGTTTGCTCGAGGGCATAGGCTTCTGTTGACGCAAATTGACCCCATTTAGATTCACTAAAGCTACTGAGATTGCCGTTGAGTTTGTAAAGACGAAAAAAATCAAAAGAGCAATTTGAGAGAGGATAAAAAACTATTTGAAGACTCAGTACGACGAAACACCACTAACATTGGCTGATATACCCATCACTTCCTTTTCAAATCCAAATAGACTTCAAAAACAGTAGAAACGGTGATATATCAGTATCATCATTATCTAATAACCACTGGACCCAAACTTATTAATCTAGGCAGCTACAAAAGTCCATCTGAAAGTAAACAAACCTGTCCCTACGAATTCGAACATAAGTGTTGGTTCTGTTGGATAGTTTTTGCCGTTTGCAATATTGATAGCGTTCATCATCATCTCATCCAGCAACTCGACCCGTGAGACCTGCCCTGACCCAATCCCACACACCTTGCCTCCTCAATGCCTTATCAAATTGAACAATCTCTCCAACCTCTGTCTATTGCAGTTTCAGCTTGGCTAAGATCTGCTTGATAGCACAACTTTCCGAGCCGTTATATGCATGAACGATGGAATAACCTGAATCCCCGAGTGCATGGTTGCGATGGCTACAGCAGTGGCATCTCCAATACTCTTAAAATTGCACATGGCTACCTACAGTCAAGACAAACACATTCCAAAGTCATTACAAAGGTTAAGAAGCAACTAATTACCATTTCAACAAATAATATTCATCATCTAGAAGGAATACGTTCTACGCAAAAAATCAGGTTTTCTTTCGGTTGACTCTGTACAATTAGCAGTGCACAGCTGCTCTATAGTGAGTTTTTCACCTGGCTCTACAAACGACAATCTGTTTCAACAGAGATAAAATTGGTTTAAACAGTACAATCATTGAATCACTTTCAGGCCGGTTCCAGCTTAATAAAAACAGTACCTGCACAGCACCTGTCTGAGGAGGCTTCAAAGCAATTTTCTACAAGCGCCAAAACAAGGAAGAAACTCTAATCAGAAGACAACTGTTGGAAGTGCATTCCATGAACTTACAACAGAAGCTTCAGGGATTTTTTGAAGACGCAGTGTGACCTCTGTGATAAGCCCCAAGGTGCCTTCACTCCCAATCAGCAATCTTGTCAAGTCATATCTGGACATGACAACAAACTAGGTAAACATTCATCGGTAGTCATCGAGTCTGTATGCGATGGAAATGAAGGTAAATGTTCACAGGCCTAAGAAAATGCATACCAAGTTGTGGGGCTTTGAGATTACACATCCCAACTGCACGAGAGTTTGTAACCAAAAAGAAGAGATCAAAAGCGAAAACGAGAGGACCTACCCTGCAGCACTTTTTCGAGCACGAGCTGCTGTTTTGACAACATCTCCGTTTGGTAAGATACACTAACATGCCGCCAGAAAAGTTCCACAAGTTCCAGGATGGTCTTGCAGCGTTAGACTCATGGATGCACCAAGGTAATCTTAAGAACCCAAGAAAAAGTTAACAAAATTCCCTTTTAAGGTTTACTTTGAATGTAGAAAATTTAATATTCCACGTCAATCATTGTTCAACTTGTCTACAGAGTCTTACAGGAGAATGTGTCAACCAAACCTGATCTCACTATCTTGAAGATGGAACACAGCACACTCTTTTTATTTGTGATGTTAAGACTTTCAAGAGGTCGAATGATGATAGTTCACCTTCAAAGAAATGACGTTGTCTCGCATTGTGCCGTACCTGCAACGAACATCATTAGAGCGAGTCTTAAATTATTCTCTACGTACCAAAATTATAGTTCGCAATGAAATCTCGCATGAACAATGAAACCTTTTGTCACGTCTGTCCATCTGTCACATATATCTGCACGCTGCAATACAAATTTAACATATGGTCTGGACAGATGCATCAGCCGCAACTGCTTGTCAACTTGATCAGTTACTTAATAGAAAAGGTGTCGTTACTTGTTGGGTCCCTAACCCTGTGATGTATGGAACATAAAGATGCAACATCTTTCTAAAAGAACATTAAAAAAGAGTGATATGATCTCGTACCGCACAGCCAAGGAACCAGAACATCGAGTTGCGCACATTCCTCCGATTGAAGCTCCAGGACCTGCACGAGACCAGGCGACACAAATAAGTACCAGTGCAACAAGTAAATGCGATGCCCGGATGATGATAGCAGCAGGATGTCACAAATCATGTGAAATCAGTCTATGTCCTAGATCTTGAGAAATGAGAGTAAAGTTTGCAGGTTAAAAATTGAACTCATGAAGAGTGCATCAGCAAGATGATCGACGGCACAGAAAAAGGATATCACCTGGGTCCAAAGGGAAGAAGAGGCCGTGTGGTTTTAAGAACTCATTAAGCTCTATCCATCCAATGCCTGACTCCACTACTACATCCATATCTTCTAAATGCAACTCCTTGACTCTCTGCACATCTCCCGTGCAACACATATCCATTCAGACCAATATCATCCCTCTTTCTATCACGTGGAAGCATTCCATCACTGGAAAGAATCAGTAAAAAGTACCCGCTACATTAATCTAAATCTATACGCAGAAAGTCAATAAATTATAATTTGAGGAGTTCTAGGAATGATATCATCAAATAACGTGAAGTCATATCCTCCTCCCTTTAACAAGTAGAGAATAAAATAAGAAACGGACGATTCAATCTTACAATAGTTCAGACGCGCAACACATATTTACCTTCATCAACTTCATGTTGATGCTAACTCCTTTGTGAGGAGTCATACTCTGTCCTTCCATTGACGTCCCGCCTGCAAATGGTATCATAGGGACCTGAATACAAGAATCAAGCTCAATCAGCGAATGTCGATTCTTCAGAAAAGCTCAACTTAAACCAACGCAATTTAACCGGCATAGCCATATTATTGTAGTGAAGCATGAAAGGAAATCTCTCCTCTTCGCATACAATGGACCTTGGCTGCAAACCTTGTATTTCGCACAAGCGTTAACGACTGCCACAACTTCCTCCTGAGATCTGGATTGATGAGATATCAATAAACATCAGTTCAGGGTTTAGGATTTTGATTGTTCAGACCATTCTTTGCACCTCCCCAAGAGAATACTTCACACAATTGATACTTTACACTGAAAAGAAACTTCAAGTTTCCTAAGATGAATGAAAACTTCAACTTCAAGCTAGCACTACGTACACCAATGTGTGCATGCATGTTCGATGGTATCGATGGAAATCTCTTCAGCTTACTTGGGATAAACCACAATATCTGGAATGGCTTTCACAGCAAAATGACTGTGCCAAGGTTTTGCATGGAAGGTCCTTTCTTCCACACCTACAACAACACGATCCTCCTGAAATTGCAAAGCTGAGTTAGTTTTCATCCTTATCTTTAAAAAAAATTGCAAACAAGTAGAGTAACAGTTATCTCGGAAGGTCGGAACATGTTGAAGTTTTTTTCTTACTCGAACAAATCATTCTGATCAGAAATCTTTCCAAAGTTGAGAGGAATCAATGACTCTTAGGTTTAAATTTAACCCCATCATTCATCGCGCATTTGAATCCTACCAAGTCTACATTTAGATTGGCTTTGCCAAATTTCAACTTTGTATTTGGTTTAGTGGGTTGGACACTTCCTGATTCAGATTTCAAAGCTGTAAGAGCACGTTGACATACTCTACCTTCTGTGTTTAAAGAATCGACGTCTTCAACTTTAACTTTCTAACATACAATTTATAACATACCTCTGAAACTACCAAGCTTTCGGGGTTTCAAAAGTGCAGAGCCGTATAATGAGATAAAATGCAACCTGCCAGAGTTTGATGCTAGCTAGACATGACAAAGAATGAGCATTCAAAACAAAGCTCCGCATGTTGGAGAAGTGCCCCAGAACACAAAATTGCAAAAGCTGCTTCAAAGAAGTTCCGATCGTATGTTGCGTCATGTTTTGATCAGTTGCCGAATAATCTCAGCCCACTGACAGTAAAATATTCCTATCCAAAGACGATACGTTAGTGGGACGAAATACTGTTTCACTTAATAGCGCAATGAGACTTACATCACACACAGCTTTCAATTCCGCAAGAAGGCGAGATATGATGTCGACAATGAGGTTCCGAGACCAGTCATTCCTGCCAAAAATCAATTGATGCAGTGGCTTAGCGCGATGTGACCTAATCCTACTAGACTCATCAAGAAAACTAAATCCATAAACTTTCCATGTTCAGTTTCAATCCTCAAACCACTTTTAGCGATCAGCTCACAACCATCATGCCTGA
Organism: Physcomitrium patens; assembly: GCF_059467195.1. Lineage (NCBI taxonomy): Eukaryota > Viridiplantae > Streptophyta > Bryopsida > Funariales > Funariaceae > Physcomitrium > Physcomitrium patens. The sequence continues at coordinate 13,229,591 of NC_143429.1, read as the reverse complement.
GACGAGTATGGCTACAACGGCATTTGAAGACTGTGAACTTCTCGCCGAATTGTTCTAGATATTATACACTCATTCTACAAACAAATAAATAAAACAAAATAGAAGAATTCTAAACTTCAGGAATCGGCCACAGACGCTTTGTCTATCTTCGGAACGAAACATAATACACAAGCGATGACAGGCTGCTGAAATTTAACTGTGTTTGCAACCATGGACGGAAGGAACAATCTCACAACCACACTTGAAAAGCACTTGTGGATTGTTTGGCTGAATTTCGGGTTCGCAACACTTATTCAAAATCGACCATCGCATTGAATCTACACTCTTTCTGTCAATTCCACAAGGAATCTACTATAGGGAAATTCAAAGAAACACAATGAACGAAGCATGTCGATTGGAAATGGGTTTCTAAATACCATGAGACTGGCCTCTCTGTAGCTTCAACTTGTTCGAGGTCCTCAATGCGCGACGCAACCCATTCGTGCAGCTTCAACAGACTCATGAGCCCCGTAAACGCTACCACTCCTCCGATCGCCCTCGCATGCTTCCTCCATCCTGTTACCCCTGAACCCATCTTCCGCTCGGCGGAATTGGCACCCTGCGACGCCAAGCAACAACGTTGAACGTTCGGGTACCGGAAAACAGAATCCGCTAGAAAGCAACGCAAACGCAGTCCACGCCCTCAGCGCCAGCCAGCCATAAATCGCCTAAGCTCTAAGCAATTTCCAGCAATTCGATCCAACAAGCTAGGTGCTTCATACAGCCTCAACTATTAATAGCGCAAGCCTTTTAATTCTCGACACAGTGAATAGTATGTGGCATTCATCTACTCCGTGCGAATCTGTACCCTGTGCTTTGGGGCATCTCGATCAAAGTTAAGCAGGAACCCAGACTTGGCATCTTAAGCTTGTTTTAGAGAAACACTTCATCGGAAACTTCTGCCACAGCCCACGTGTGTACTGCATCAATGATAGAGGTGTAGACTACAGGGGAAGGTTAGTAGAATATAGTGTGGTAGGGCGTTTATTGTAGACAGCACCAGTACGTTTTGTGGTTTAAGCTTAAACGTGCATTTGTGTTCCGTTTCGAATTGTGAAGCTATGATCATCACAGTGAGGTTTCATATCAAAAGATTCAAAGAGCTCAATCGTGTGACAGATAAAACATCGTGCACAGAAAAGGTGATTGAATTCCACATTGATCAAGGCGTACAATGATCGTGGACGATGTATATTACGGAGCCGGATACTCACTGGAAAATTACGGGCTTTTGCCTAGGCTTTTCTCTCAAATGTGTGTGTCTCGTCACCCAAATACCGGATTCCGTTAAAAATGAAAACTCACTAAACTAATCTTGGCTTCAGAATTATGTCATCTGAGCCATGTAATGACTTGGACAAGAGTGCAAAATGTACAAGAGATTGTCTCCAAGTCCTATCTATGACCTGGATGTGAAATAAATTTACAAAATTACACTGAATACAAGCTTTACGATCCGCCATGAGCCTTGCATCAAAAAGAACCAGATTAATGATGAGACGACTCCCAACATGCAAGCAAATACAAAGCCACTCCGAGACCCCTTTACTACTTGTCTTTGAGGATGTCTTTTTGAGCACTGAACCCAGCCTTGTTGCTCATTACCATCGATGCAAGGCTTCATAATTCCTGATAGAACCCCTTGGTGCAACTTCCCTTCGACACAGTCCATCGCCGCAACCTCCACACATGAAAACTCTCGCAGCTTCAGACAGGGAAATTTTAACGCTCCAATAATTGGCTCAGAGGTGCTTCTAGCTGAGGCTGGACGTATTCGCATAGGAGTAGTTATTCCTGAAGGTAACAAATATGATCTCCAAGATAATCTCTCTAGACTGTATTCAGCTTGTGGAGACGCTGCAGGAGTAAGTTCTGGTGCCACCAAATCATGGGCACGAGAATCTATAGTGGGCGGCTCGTCCGATTGTGATTGGGCACCCTGAGCAATACTTTGCAGCTGGTCTGCATTACTTACCCAGAGCTGCACACCTGCAGCATTTGACCAGTAATCTGTACACGTCATAATGTACTATCAAAAATCCTGAAAAAAGAGATAGATCTTCATAAAGAACCCTGTCTGTACTAAAAGAAGGGATTTTAAAAATTGTTCAGATGTGACTGATGTTTTGGAAAGAAAAAAGAAAAAAGAAAAACGATTAACGTAGGTACAAAAAACGAGAACTCGTGTGAATTGAATGAATTAGCAACTCGCAGTACCTTCAACTGGATCTGGTAGAGCACCATAATCGACCAACCCGCTATCAATGAAAAGCTCTTGTGAAGGACCGTGTTGGTCCAGGATGGGTGTTGCATCCTCAGCGAAAAACTCGGCAAAAGCTGAAGATGATGAACTCCGGTGAAAGCTCCTAGACGGAAGTTCTGGAGCTGAGGGTGCAGGATCAGATAAATCCACAGACTGGCTGTAGGATGCCTGACGCCGTGCCAACCGTATTCTTCGGGAAATGTCCCCCTGAGGATTTAATTGTACCGTCGTGGAAGTACTGCGAGGGAGTAATTGGATTTGAGAGCTTTCGGGAACAATACTTTCTTCATTGGGCACAATTAAATCATCCATCTCCAAATAGTCATCAATACTTATGTCTCCCACCGAACCAACATGAGGAGAGATTAAGCCACTCTCAAGATCAATATCGTCGTCATCAAATTCGAGATCGATGAGAGATGCCATGACATTGTTGTCGATCATAACATCACTGTTGATGACTTCCTCTCGCCAATTTTCATTCACAGTGGCAACCCTGGATTGTTCAGTACCAAAAACATCCTCCACGGTGATGCCATCATCTTCACCACCAACATCGCCCACACCAGGCATTTCATGAAAGATAGATTGTATATCCCCAGTGCTTGCGCATCGCGGGGTGACAGACTCCTCATCTAAAAAGTCACTCATGTTACCTCGGACATCTGGACATTCACCGGGTAGTTCTCCAGGCTCCTCAAACTGCGCCTCCTCCAAAACACCAGAGGATGGCTTGGCCGAATCCTGAGGAGGGGTCCAGGGCTCCTCAATGAATGGCCCCCCATATCGGGCTCCGTTGTTCGGTCCAGGACCATTCTTCTTGAAGACACGAACAAGAACGTAAGGCACCTGCTCTCCTCTCAGATTTTCATAAACTTCATCCGCCATTCGATACTCATGCATGACCCAGTCGGTACGTTGTCCATTGGGAGCTCGACCGATGTAATACACAAGAGTTTTCTTCATGCCTCTTGAATACTGAGACTGAACGAACCTATCCTTTCCCGTCGACTTCCAGTACCCACGCTCCGTGGCTCGATTGGTACGGCATCCTTTCGGAGACTTCTTGTGTCGCGCAATGTAAAAATACCGCTCCTGATCAGAACCCCCAGGCTCCACAGGCAAATCCCATGGCTCTACACTGTACAGGTCCACTACTACAATTGGGTTATCCTGGATACTCTCTCCTCTTATTTGCTTCTTCAAATATAAACCCATAATTTCAGCATCAGTAGGATGGAATCTCCATCCAGGAGAGCGCGAATGCGTCGACATGATCGTAACTCGCAGAGTATCACGCTTACAAAAACGATAAATATATATTTTTTGCGCTTTTGATATAAATTAAGTTAGATTAAATTAATTAATAAACAATAAACAGCAACGATCTCACCGAAGATCGAGAAACTCTCAATCTATAACATGAGAGATAACACTATGCTGCTTACAACTAGCTAGTATCACGAAAACTCAACACTGCTCAGAAAATGGCTACGACGATTCACACAGTAGAATTCAGAGCGGAAAAAAACCAGAAGAAGCCGAGGAAAGAGAAGACTAGAGAAGAAGAGACACTAAAGGCACCAAACTGAATCTCTCTCTCTCTCTCCCATGAGTTAACACGAGACAGAGACGGCGGAAGAGCTTGCAAACAACGCAGCGCTGCAGCAAAAACAATGGAATGAGCACGTGACAAAGCATGAGCCAGTGTTTTAAGAGCCAGTGTTTCACGGGCATGAGCCTTCTGCCCGCTCCTAAAACTTGGGCAGCAAGGCGAAAAAACCTCGGCGTTCGTTGATTGGATCTGTGACTCGGGCAGAGACTATTTCCTCGTAGTCCACTTTCCCCGCCAGGCTAACTGTCTGCACAAAGCCATTCCAATCAAATACCCGGATTTGTCTTACACAGACGGTATCCGCACCAACCCAGTCCTTTCAAATACCCTGCTTGACCATACCCAGTCGGTGTCTATACCAGAAGATTCCATTAAAATACCCGGAACGATCATACCCGGCCGGTATCAAGCCAGGGTATTGTCTGCAAAGGAATCTTACTACTGTGCAGACTAGTTTGCACTGAATTATAATGTGATTTTTAAAGTTTAATATTTTTAAATAAGGAAAAAATCTTACTACAGTGTATAAAATAAATGATACATTTTATTCTGTTTTTTAGTATTGAAAATATATATTGTAGTTTATGAAACAATGATGTGATTGGAATTGCTTTATTCTGATTGAATTAAATAGATTAATATTTATTCAAATAAAAAAATTTTAATGATTTAAGAGTGTTGGAAAATTTGAAAAAAATGAAACGCTTTATATATATATATATATATATATATATATGTATATATATATTTTTATTTGATTCTTATTTCATAAGTTTTTATTATTTCTTGTTATCTACGTGACTGTAAAAACTAGCAGAAAATTACTAGCATATTTGTAAATAAAATAAAGTTATATATGTATATTAAGTAGTCAAAAAAGTAAGATATTAAAGTAATTGTTACATCATACAAACAAATTAAAGCACTCTAAGTCAAAGGTGTAAAATAAATAAGTTGGTAACATGACTTAAAATAGCTTTAGATTTCTCTCCATATTTTCTAACTATGAAGGACATAAGGAAGCTTCCATATGACCACAAGACTTCTTGGTCAAGTTTCCTAGTTCTAGAATGCTTCTCTAATAATGGGTGTTTGAATAACTACTAAAAGAAGCTTATTGGTCAATTGATGTATAATATAACAATTGCAAATCTAACTTGTATTCAAGAAGCTTCTATGATACTTGATAAAAGAGTTTATATATATATATATATATATATATAACACATATCAGTCTACTCCTGCCCATTTAGGTAACACATATGTTAGAGTATTTTCAGTGTACTTTAGTTTTATTAATTTATTAATGTGAAAAAAAAATTAGATTCTTTGTGGATTTTAACAGTAAAATTATCAATATTTGCTTTATTAGAAATTCACATTATTGTTTTACTTGAATAAATTACTAAATTTAAAGAAACATTTTATATCCCATTGTAAGATTTTTGAGGAACAATAGTTTAATAAGTCAGATACATATCTTTGGTATAAAAACTTTGTTATTCTTAGCAACTTTCAAAGCAAAATTTGTGAGATATCTAAACACGTATGATATCTAAATACTGTAGATAATATATATACATATGTATCCTAAAACTACACTTATATTCTAATAACATGTCTGTTGTTACATAACCTGTATTTGCAATATTTAATGATTCAACTCTAGGCTTTTGACCAGTCAAAGACGTAGGTTGGAATCATATTCAATCTCACTCATGCAATTGCTGACATGGCAAATGATGAGGTGGCAGTACCAGCTGGCAGATCAGGACTGTTCAACAGCACCGGCGCCGAATTGGGTTTGAAAGTGGTGATGCGCGGGAGGTGGAGGCCAATTCCAACACCCGAATCTCTATTCCGCATTGTCGCACACTACAATTCTTCCTGGTTTTATCAACAACGCCGAAAGGACTCCTGCGATCCTTCGGCGACACTCGTCACTGGCATCGATTGAGGCGTACATGCTGCCGCCGGAATGTGGCTCGTGATCAGCAGAGAAAGAAATAAACACAAACAAACAAACAAACAAACAAAAGAGAAAAGCACCGCCACTGCACATCACAAATCTCCGCGAGTATGTGCATCCCGGGGTTTCGATTTCGCAATGCGCGGCTCGCCGAATATCAACGCGGTGTCGGCAACAGCGCTTGTGCTACGTCTAGAAGTGTGCGACCCGGGGACAGTGGGCAAGTGCGACGGGAGTGGGATTTGGATCTGCAGACGAGTGAGTGCATCGAACTTGGGCGGTGTCTGTCTTCCTCCGAGGTTTCATCGCCCTCGGCCTTGCTGGCAATGCTTCAAAAGTTCATCTCTTCTGTCCATTTGCATACATCCATCCACTAATCATTCATCCCATTCATCCACTATTCGTTCATCGATATTCATCCACTTCATATTTGTCCGCTTGTTCAAACGAAGAAATGGCTTCAGTAAATATAGAAAAGCGATGTGAAATTATTCAATAAATGCATTTGTTTTGCTTTTTGTTGTTTTGTTGTTTTGTTTTTTTTTGTTTTTTGTTTTTTTTTTGTATGGATTTATGTATTTATGTATTTATATTTTTTAAATCCAAAATTTTGAACATTTATTGCCAATATTTTGATATCAATCTAATAATAGGTTGCCTCTCATTGCGTTGATAAAATCTTTGGTACTTATTTGGTATCCATCTGTATTAAAATGCATGGATACTAAGTGGATGAGGTAAAAATGTCAAAGTGCAATTTTGGTACTTTTTTTGCACAATTAGTATGTAATAAACTCTCAATTATACAAATCTATGTGCTAGATTTGTAAGGTACTATCGTCCAAAAAATCACTCAAATTTTAATTCATAGATACCATTCAATTAATTCTTTATTTAAATATTAATTTTTATTTAAATATAGACAATGTCTCTTAATTTTTAGTTAGCTTTACTACAATGATGGCTCTCATTTCTATTTTAGTAAGTTAGGTCAATATTATAAGTTATAAAAAAAACATGTTTTTATATATATATCTATATATATATATATATATATATATATTTTTGTATTTTAAGTAATTTTCAATGCTAAAAATCTAGTCATTGAGATTAGAAATTATGCAAATTATTAAAAAAATAAATTTAGATATTTAAATTTTAAATTTTAAAAATATATATTATTATTAAAAATTTCTTTATATTATGAAAAAACAAGCCATAAAATACAAGAAAATTACATCAAATCAAATAGATTCAAGATAAGCTGTACAAAACTAAATTCAAGTAATTAATCTTAAAATTATAAATATGTATTATTACAAAATCTTATTCTTATATAATATAAAATAAGTCATAAAGTACTATATATCATAGACATACATATTTACTATAATATTTACCTATATGATTAAGTAGAAGTAGATAAGAATAAATTTATTTCATAATATTTTTTAGGGAAGCTTTTTAGAAGCTTAATAGATGCTGCTTTGACTTGTTATGTATTTGTAGATGATTGATAGGTTAGAAACTTGGTCAATAAGTTAATTATGTGGTAGTAGCTTACAAAACAAGTTAACTATAAAGGCGCACATATAGAAAACTTGTCTTATAAGTTAAGACATGTGTTTTACAAAGTCAACACGTTTTAGAAGTTCTATAGGACACTACCATATAGCTCTTAGTTAAGAGTATATATGGAGGCAAGAGTGAAGCCTTTTTCACTCTTGTCAACGCTTTTCTAGTCTTTAGGCTTGTTTTAAGACTTTTTAATTTTCTTGTTTTTGGCAATAGCCATTCTAGTTTAATACTATACCATCTTTGAATGACTTTCTAGTTCTTTTGAGTGACACAAGAGTATATTAAAGATTTCTTTCTTTGAGCTTTATGTCCTTAAGACTTTGATAAGAGTGCTAACTTTTTGTTCTTGTCTTGTTTTAGAAGTGAGTGGATTATCTCACTTCTATTATTATATTTTGAAGGTTGCAGATTATTCAACTTTAAAAAAACTATTTAATTTTTTAATACCATTTTTTTTCTTAAAGAAAGCAAATTATCCCTCTTTGTGGAAATTTTCATTCGATATTAGAAGTTGAGGACTACCCTCATCCAAATTGACTTGTGGATTTGTTATGTTGTTTAAAATGGAAGGAAAAATCATAGATGCTATACTTGATAGAAGTGAGAATAGGTTTGGAACTATTGAAAATCTTTACAATCTTGTCAATACTCTTAGAATTGAAATTTCACACATCACTAGTGCCAACTACAGAAACACTAATCCTATGCCTATGAAAGAAGTTCAAAACCTATGACAATAAGTTGTGCAGTTGAAGGAAGCAAGTAAATCAATCCTACAACCAAATCTAGGAAGTTTTGCTTCTACAAGTATGACGAGAACAAAAATTAGTATGCCAGCTAAGTTTGATCGAACAAGATCAAAATTTTGAAGATTTATGCAACAAGTCAAGCTCTATTTAAGGTTGCATCTCTTTTGATATCCTAATGGATTTACTCAAGTTTGATTCATAAGCACACTTCTATCTAGAAGTATTTTCTTTTAATTTATACCATCAATGGAAAAAAGATTTGTAACTCTTTTATGATTTAAATTCATTCTTAGAAGTGTTTATGGCTACATTTGGAGAAAGTAATCAAGAAAGAGTAGTAAAGACCAAGCTCTTATTTTTATACTAAGGATCATAATCAGCCACCATATATGCTGCTGAATTTCAAAATATTGCTTAGAACATGGATTGGAATGAAAAAGTCCTCATCAATCAATTTTGATATGAGTTGAAGGATAATATAAAAGATTTTTTTATTAACAATGTTAAAAGTAAAATCTCTAAAATAATTTATTGCTTAAGCCATTGCAAACAACAATTAATTATCTGAAAGGCGTCAAGAACAAAGACTTTGCTACAAAAGAATAAGTCAAGTAATGACAATAATTCTTAAGTTTTCATAAACTTATTCATCATGTTTGGAATCAATGCAAATTCATACAATATGTTTTAAATCTCTCACGATGTAAGAAAAGATTCAATATTGTCAAGAGGGTTTTTGCTTATATTATAGAGAAGCTAAGTACATTGCTTAACATTGTCTAAAGAAGCAATACAATCACAAAATGAGGAGCACAATTGCCAAAGAAGACAATATGTTGAAAAACAAGTTTCTTCAGCTACAATAGGGACCATGTGGCTAGAATCATGTGCAATACCTAGTAAAAATCCTATTCTCTCTTCAAATTCTTCACCTTGTTTTATAATAGATGTATATTTAAGAGCTAAAAATCACAAAATCTTTGTATTATTAGATTTAAGAGCCTTAGCCAATTTTATAGACAAAGATTTTGTCAAAAAAATAAGAGGTATTGTTAATTAAGAAAATTAAATTCATACATGTAGAAGTCATAGATGGTCATTCATTGTCTATTAGAGATGTTATTCATGAGACTGTTCTTTTAGGTGTAGCATTTAAAGATCATAATAGTATAATAATATTTAATATGATAAGATCTCCTTCTAATTTAGTTATTTTAGGATTATTATAGTTAAAAAAATTTAATCCTAAGATAGATTGGACTTCTTGTAATTTTAATTTTTTTCATATTTTAATCCAAAATTCTAATAAAGAAGTAGAAATAGATAAGCTTAAAACATTCAAATCCTTATAAGTAGGTGTAAGAGCTTTTATGTATGCAACAAAAGAAAGGTTATCTTTTGTTATATATGCCACATTTATTTTTGATGGTGGAAATATGTCAAGTGGTATTCCTAGCTAATATTAAGATTTCATAGATATTTTTGAAAAAAAAATATAAATATTCTTCTAAAACAATGACTCTATGATTGTACAATTGATCTATAAAAAGAAGCTCAATCACTATTTAGACCAATCTACAGATTATTGTAAAATGAATTGGTTGCATTAAATGAGTATAATGACAAGTACTTAGTTAAGAACTTCATATGCGACTTGAAATTTCTAATAAGAGCTCCTATCAAATGTATGAAAGAAAAAGATAGATCTTTGCGGATGTGCATAGACTATTGATGACTTAATAAGATGACTATAAAAAATACGTATCTCCTACCTTTGATTTTAGGACTTCTTGACTAATTCAATCAAGTAAAGTTTTATACAAAAATAGATGTATAAGAAGCATACAATTTAATACGTAGTAAAAAAAGAGATGAATAAAAGATTACTTTTTGAACTAGGTACAGATATTACAAATATAATGTCATGCCTTTTGGACTCACAAATATACTAGTTGCTTTTCAATATTTCATGAATGATATCTTTTGCAAGTTTTTTGATGATTTTTTTATCTATTATATGGACAATATTCTAATCTACTCTAAAAACATAGAAGAATATGAAGTTCAATTTTTTTTTGTATATTACAAAAACTTAGAAATGCAAGATTATATGCAAAAATGGAAAAGTATGTATTTCACATACTTTAGTTGATTTTTTAGGATACATTATTTCCAACAAAAGATTAATGATGGATCTTAAAAAAGTCCAAACTATCATGGATTGGAAGGTTCTAAAAACTATTAGAGATATGTAATATTTTTAAAAATTTACCAATTATTATCAAATCTTCATCAAGAAATTTTTTCACGTTGTAGCTTCTCCTATATGTTTGACATATTAAGACAAACTTAAGTGGAGCAAAGAGGCAAAAACATCTTTTAAGCCTTAAAGACAACATTTATTTCTGTACCAATTTTGTACAATGTCGATCTTTTTAAAGTGTTCTTTATAGAAACAAATGTATTGGACTTTGCTATGAATGTTGTTTTATCACAAATGGGAACAAATGATAAGCTCCATTTCATAGGTTTTTATTCTAAGAAATTTTTAATAGTTGAGATTAATTATAAGATCTATGACAAACAACTGCTTACAATGGTGGATTCATTTAAAGAATAATGTCATTATTTAGAAGGTGCTTGTAGTCTAGTTATTATATATACAGATCAGTAGAACCTTGAGTACTTCATGTTGACATATATTTTGAATCGTTGCCAATCACATTGGAATATATCTTTATTAAGATTTGATTTCAAGGTCACCTATAGATTTAAAAAATAATAAGGTTTATCAAATGTCCTTTCTAGATGTTTTTATCTTGCATCAAAAAAAGAAGATGCAACTTTTAATCAATAAAGAATATTTTTTTAAAGCTAAAGTATTTTCATCTTTGAGCAATAAAATCAACATTGATTTTTGATTCAATCTTTATCAAATAAATTCAATTAAGTATGTCTTTAGATCCACTTGTTTATGATATGAAGAATAATTCTTCTAAGTCTCATGATACTTCTAAGTTTGAGTTTGAGAATAATCTACTCTACTTCAAGGAACAATTATACATTCCAAAATGCGAAGCACAATTATATATTCTTCAAGCTTGCTATAACTTTACAATAATCAAACATTCTAGATATAATAAGACTTTATCTAAAGATTTTTGGTGGCTTTAAATATGGAAGGTAATTAAAAACTTTGTACAATTATGTGATATTTGTTCAAGATTCAAAACTCCTCATCATTGACCTTATAGACTTCTTTAGCTATTATTTATTCAGAAACAACGATGATCTTTTGTTTCTATGAATTTTATCATAAATCTTTCAATTTCAGATTTGTATGATTTTTTATTAATGATAGTAGATTATTTTACCAAGATGGCATATTTTATACTATTTACAAAATCTATCACAAGTAAAATAATGGCTAAGCTTTTTCTTGACAATATCTTTTGATATCATGGATTGTCGAAGGATATTATATTGAATAAGAGGACTCAATTTATATCAAGATCTTGAAGAATCCTTTTCAAGATTTTAAAAGTGGATATAAACCTCTCTTTGATTTTTCATCCTCAAACTGATAGGCAAACAAAATGGTTGAATTAAGTTTTAGAGCAGTATTTGAAGTGTACCATTAATTATCATCTAGATCATCAAACAATTCTTTTGCTATTGGCATAGTTTACATATAATAATTTGATATATTCTACTATTTTATATATATATATAATCAATTATGGTTATTATCTATGACTTGATATTTTTGATTTTTTAAAAATTAATAATCCTATAACAAAAGATTTAGCAAATTATCTCTCAGGATTATATGCAACAATGAAGGTACAAATAAAGGAAGCTCAAGAACAACTGAATGTTTATTACAAAGAACAACCACAATTCAATAGATGATAAGATTCGCCACTTTGTTGTAATATTAAACTACTCGTCTTTTTGATAAGTTGGAAAGTTGTAGGTTTAAACTTTTTCTATTAGTGAATAAATCAATCTTATTGCTTATTGATTATATCTACCAAAGTCTATGAATATCCATTCTATATTTCATATGTCTCTTCTTGAGCCATATAAGACAATAAATATCTCAGAAAGAAGACAAATATCACTTCATCCTATAGAAGTAGATAATAATCAAGAATTTAAGGTAGAAGAAGTCTTAAATTGAAGGCAATGCCATAAGTTAAAAAAACTTATTCATTAGTGTAGATATGATATTGGTGATTGCACATGGGAGCGAACAAAGAATCTTGCAAATATAAAAAAGAAGGTTGGAGTTTTTCATCAATGATATCTATCAAAATGAAGTTAAAAAATAGTAAAACTTTGCTATAATAGAAACAAGATCTAGAAAATAAAGCATTCTACCATCTATTCTTGTTTTGTTCTTTTGTGTATTTGTGATATTAAAAAGATGGAGTACCAACAACCAATAGATTTAATTGAAAAACTATCACTTATTGACTTATTGGATAAACGATTGCAATTGTTACAACTTTTAAGACAATGTAATCAAGATAAAAATACTTAAGAATGACACATCTTTCCTTGAATAGATGTCAAAATATAACATGTTTGATATCATGACTTTAAAAGAGACTCCTAATAATTGGTAATTTTATTAGAAGTTGAAACAATTATAGACAGTGTTTTAAATGTTTTATTTGAAAGAAGTTAGAAAGGCTTCAACAATGATCAAATAATAAGGTGGTCTTTCTACCATGGTATGCAACACTATCAATGGCTAAGAGGACCAATCAACCATCTTTGAAGAGAATTAAAGTCAAAATATGTAACAAACATAATTTGCTGTATTTTAGATTTTTTCAATATATGATGACCACTCTTTATAGAACTAGTCTCTAAAAGGTAAGACAATTTCATAGACATAAATTTTTATTATAATAAATATCTATATGATTAAATAGAAGAAGGTAAAAATAAATTTATTTCATAATAGGTTTTAGAAGAGCATCCTAGAAGCTTTATAAACACTGTTTTAACTTGTCATGTGTTTGTAGATGATTGGTAGGTTAGAAACTTGATCAACAAGTTAATCAAGTAGTAGTAGCTTGCCAAGAAAATTAATTATGTGGCGCACATATAGAAAACTTGTCTTGCAAGTTAAGATACGTTGTCGTAGTAGAGAAAGTTACTTCAAGAAAGTATTAGGCCTATAGTTGCTACTAATTGCTCAAGTAAGATGTAAGATTATAAAAACACAAATATGATTTATAGCTTGTCTTGAAGAAAAAAATTACAACAAATACACAAATCTAAGATGCACAAGAGTATCTAAGATGTAACTAGATATCCTAAAATCACTTCTACTCTTATGGAGATTCTTTCTTCATATTTATCTCTCAATAATTTCTTATCTAACTATATAATTTGATTCAAAATTATCCATAAGTTAATTTATATCTTAAACTACCTCCTCACAAAAATTCAAGTATAAATTCATTACAAGTCTTTGGATATTACGTAATCTCTAATAGGTGCTAAATATGTCAATTTTTAGACACCTATGTGATAATTCCTTCATATCTCAAAAATCCAAATTTCAAATATTATAAATTTTTTATATATAACTTTTCAATATATTCATTTATATTTGTGGAAATTTTTAGCCAAAAATTCGTCTAAAAACTCAAGATATAGCAAAAATCAAAACCTTCATAAAAAAACAACTCATTTATAAATCCTAATTTTTAACACTAACTTCCAACAATTACTCTTCTTTATTTTAGATTAGAATATATCAATGTTTTTACATAAAATGTAGTTCTTTGAATCAAATTTTTAACTTCACATTTTGATTCCTCAAAGCTTTTCTACAACTCTTTATATGCTTAAAAGAATAATAGTAGGTACCAAACATACATCCTAACTTCAAACAACCATAACTCTCTCATTATCACTTTAAATTACATATTTTTTTTCATCCAAATTCTAGCCTAAAATACAAGCTTTTGAAATCCAACCTCCACACTTTGAATGGATCATCTTTCTTTGAATGGTGTCAAGGACAAGAACATAATAAAAAAAATAAACAAGTGAGACTTCTCTCAAAGAAAGATGATAAAATAAAAATAACTTGATATGTATATTAAGAAAGAAACTAGAATGGCTATTGCCAAAAGCCAAGAAAATTAGAGACCCTTGAAACTAGACTTGGAGCAAGAAAAGAGTAGACAAGAGTAAAGAAGGCTTCACTCTTGTTTCTATATATATTATCTGACTATGGACTATGTGGCAATGTTCTATAGGACCTCCAATATGTGTTGACTTTATAGGATACATGCCTTGACTTACAAGGCAAGTTTTTCTACATGTGGGCCACATAGTTAACTTGGACTTCAAGCTAACAACATGTATGGCATATGGCCAACTTGTTGACCACGTTTCTAATCCAAAAAGTCAATTAAAGACACCTATAAAGTCAAAGTAGTATCTATGAAGCTTCTAAAAAGCTTTTATAGCAAATATTATAGAATTAATTTACTTTTACCTACTTTTACTTACTTCTATCTATTTATACATATAATTACTAGCTTACATGCATTTGTCCATGACAAATGGTCTGTCTTGCCTCAAATGAGCCGCCTTAAAGTTGTTCCAAAGTTGAATGTGGTCCTAGTTAACATCTTGAAGCCTATTGGACATGTCTTTCAACCAATAGAAATGAAGTCTTCTCTCACTTATCTTATCTATTCACATGGGATGGTCTAAGAGCCAAAATACTATACTTTTGATTTCAAAGCCCTTCTAAACTTTTTATTAATAAATCCAACAACTTTTATCTTTAATAATTAAATTTAAATTATAAATTTAAATAAATTAGATAAGTATTTTAATTTTAATTTTAATTTAATTTTTTAAATTACAATCAAAACTTTTATAATATTTTATCTTATTTTTATTAATTATTTTACTTTCAAATATAACATCTACTTGTCATGGACATGAATCTCAAAGAAAGAGAATCCTCGATATACTCTTGTGTCACTAAAGAAAATTAAAAAACCACTCAAAAGGTAATGTAATATTAATTACATTGGTTATTATTAAAAATAAGAAGACTAGAAATAGCATTGATAAGAGTGAATAAGACTTCACTCTTGCTTCCTTATATATTTATAACTAGAAGCTATATGGCAATATTCTATAGGACCTCCAAAATATGTTGACTTTGCTAGCCACATGTCTTAACTTGTAAGGTAAATTCTTTATGTATGTGCAACATAGTTAGCTTTTTCCATAAGCTACCAACACGTTGTTAGGTTGTTGACCAAGTTTCTAACCTACAAATATATCTAAAGTCAAATCCGCGTCTATGAAGCTTCTAGAAAGCTTTTCTAAAAGACTTTATGAAATTAATCTATATTCAACTACTTCTACCTAATCATATAAGTAACTGTCAAGGTGAATGTATATGTCTGTGATAATATCCTAGAGACGAATTATATGAGAAGTGGTTATTATCTTTCATGGATCTTTACATTTTTTTATCTTCATTTTGATGGATGTTGTCCATGAAAGGCCTCAACTTTCTTTATTATATTTGCAAGATTTTTTTTTTGGCTCCCATGTGTGTTTGCTAAGATCATTTTCATACCAATGAATAAGATATTCCAACCTATTTCAATGCCGCCTTGAATGTAAGACTTCTTCCACCTCAAATTCTTGATTATTATCTACTTCTCTAGAAAGAGGTGGCATTTGTCTTCTTTCCAAAATATTCATTATCTTATATGGCTCAAGAAAGGATACATGAAATATAAGGTAGATCTTCATAGACTTTGATAGATGTAATCAATAAGCAACAAGATTGTTTTATTCACAAATAGAAAAAGGTCCCAGCTTATGATAGTCTAACTTATCACAAGGATGAATAATCTTGATATTTTGATAAAGTAACCATATCTTATCACATACGTTAAATTGTGGTTGCTCATTGTGATAGGCATCTATATTGATCTTTTGTCGTTTTTGAGCTTGTTTTAATTATATCTTCATTGTTGCATGTAGCTCTGACAAATAATTTGCTAAATCTTTCGCCATAAGATTATCAACTTTTGAAAAGTTAAGAGTATCAAGTCATGGATGATAACCATAATTGGCAATGAAAGGTATTTATTGAGTAGAAGAATGTATTGAATTATTGTATGCAAACTCTACCAATGACAAAAGAATTGTCCAATCATTTTAATGATAGTTGATGGTATACCTCAAATATTGCTCCAAAACTTGATTAACTTGTTTTGTTTGTCCATCAATTTGAGGATGAAAAGCCAAAGAAAGCTTTATATCCACCTTTAGGATCTTGAATAAAGTTCTTCAAAATCTTGATATAAATTGAGTCCCTCTATTCAATAGAATATCCTTTAGCAATCCATGATAACAATAGATATTATCAATAAAAAGCTTAGCTATTTCTTCACTTGAAATAGATTTTATACATGGTACAAAATGTGCCATTTTAGTAAAGTAATCTACAATTACGAACATAAAGTCATATGAACTTGAGATTGGAAGATCTGTGATAAAATCCATAAAAATGGTATCATATGGCGTGATTTGCTATCTGAGAATATACTAGGTATCTAGTTGTAGAGAGTGTAGCTTAAAACTTTATATGAATCTTAGCTTCCAAAACTCCTTTATTTTGTATAAAACTCAAAATATAACAAAATCCCTTCAAAATATATTTTTGCCGCAAAAGGTTTTTTTTTCCCAAACTTTAGAAATTCATAACTATTGTCTAATCGTTCAGTTTGTCTAAAATTTATAGGATAGGTATAATTCACCCTTAAGTTCTACTACAAAAAAACCAACCGTAATTTCACTCCCAATCTTCTAGAATCTAAGAAACCCTAGCAAACGCTCTAAATCCTAATTTACAAGCACCTGAGCACTATTTTCTTAATATCTCAAGAATCCAATACTAAAATGTCATCAAATTCATATACAAAGTTTACTAACATGAGTTTACACATTTCTTGAAATTTTTAGCCAAAATCTTGTCAAATTGTTCAAGATATAGCTCAAGACACAACCACTAGTAAATCGGGTCACTTATTACCCTTAGATTGCATGCATTGACTTCAAAATCCAATAACTCCTTCATTCCAACTTGAAATCCAGTAAATAACATACAAAAAATATAGATACAAAAGTGCTCTCTTTAGCTGCAATCGTCGATTTTCAATTGTTATTTGTACACGTGTGTTACGCCAAAAAGTATGATAGTAGCTCCCAAATCAATACCTTAACTTTGAGCACCTATATCTCTTTCATATAAACTCCAAACCATACAAAACTTATACCAAAACTATAGCCAAAAATCTAAACTTGCTGACTCTAACCTTCAAAGCTCAAATGGCTCCGAGAATCTAACCCTAATCCCTAATATGGCCTTGGGCAGCCTCCTCAAAGTCTATTGGTTATGATTTTTGATCAATAGGAATGGAGATTTTCATCATCCATCTCCATTCATCTATATTGGTGCCCTAATTACTCCCTTTGCTACCAAAATCCTTCTTCAATCCTTTTTTTGATAAGATTTACATAATTTATGTTCTAAACACTAAATAAAAGAATCAAAATAAGTTTCTAAAGGTCACCAATGTTTAACAAAGGTGACTCTAAATATTTAGAAGTTACTATCAACCAAAACCAATCTTAAAAGCCACTATCAAAAGAAATTAAAGTTATAAAATTTCTATAGTAATCTTTTTAAACAACCTCTTCTCAAGGTAATAATCAAATTATATTCTACAACTAACTAAAATCTACTAACATGGCTCTCATCATGTTACTTAGTAAATTATATATTAAGTACATAATTATATTATTTTCATATAGTAATCGAACCACAATAAGACAACGGAAGACCATGGTTGTTCTAGAATTGATAACTGTTGAAGAAGTCGATAAGGTTGATGGCCAGGAGTTTTGGATCTTAAACAAGTATTACATGATTGTACAAAGTCTTTTATTGCCTTCCACATTTGTGGCCACCAAAAATCTGTAGATATAAGTTCTAAAGACTTGTTGTATCCAAAATGTCTTGTTACTGAAAAGTCATGATATGCTTGAAGAATACGTAAACGTGCTTCTTTTTTTTGGAACATATAGGCGTCTTTCGAAATAGATAAGGTTATTCTTGAACTTAAAATTTGAAATATCATGAGACTTAGGAGAAAGATTTTTGATATCATAAACAAGAAAATTAGAGGACATATTTAATCAAATTTGCTTGATAAATGTTGAATCAACAGTCAATGTTGATTTTATTGCTTGAAGATGAGAATGCTTGGACTTCAAGAGAATTATTCTTTGTTGATCAAAAGTTGCATCTCCTTCTTTTAATACAAGATAAGAATATTTAAAAAGAAGGTCTGATAGACCTTGTTATTTTTTGGATTGATAAGTAATCTTGAAATTGAATCTGGATAAAGACATGCTCCAATGGGCTTGACAATGATTCAAAATACGTGCTAACATGAAATATTCGAGGTTCTTATGATCCATATACATGATAATTGGATTTGAGGTGCCTTCTAGATAATGACGCCATTCTTGAAATGAATTTCCGATTGTAAGGAGCTCTTTTTCATAGATCTCATAATTATTTTTGACTATTGAAAATTTCTTGGAATAAAAAACTATTGAGTGGAGTTTATCATCTATTCCCATTTGTAATAATATAACACCCATAGCAAAATTTAACGCATTTATTTCCATAAAATATGTCTTAAAAAAGTCAACATGATACAAGATTAGTGCAAAAATAAACTCTTTCTTATAGCATCAAATGATATTTTTGTTTCTTTATTCTACTTAAGTTTGACTTTACAAATCAAATGTGTAAGTGAAGCTGCAACTTGAAAAAAGTTCTTGATGATGATTTAATAGTAATTAGCAAAGCTCAAAAAATATTGTACATCTTGTATTGTTCTTGGAATCTTTCAATCTATGATAGTTTGGACCTTCTTAGGATCCATCATAAGGCCTTCATTGAAAATGATGTACCTTAAAAAGTCAACTTGAGTAGTATGGAATACACACTTTTCCAACTTGGCATATAATCATGTATCTCTAAGTTTCGATAATACATGACAAAAATGAAATTCATGTTCTTCTGTATTCTAAAAATAGATTAGAATATTATCTAAATAACAAACAACAAAATCATCTAAAAACTCACAAAAGACATTATTCATAAGATGTTGAAAAGCAGCTAGTGCATTCGTGAGTCCAAAAAGCATGACATTATATTCAAAATGTATGTACCTAGTTCAAAAAGCAGTCTTTCATTCATCTCCTTTTTTGATACGAACTAAGTTGTATGCTCCTCGTAGATCTATTTTGATATAGATCTTTGCTTAATTGGATTGGTTAAGAAGTCTTAAAATCAAAGGCAAAAAGTACCTATTTTTTATGGTGATATTATTGAGTCCTCCATAATCTACACACATCCGTAGAGATCCATCTTTTTTCTTTACAAATAAGATAGGAGCCTCTGCTGCAAATTTAAAATGGCGTATGAAGTTCTTTAATAAGTTCTCATCAGTATAGTCTTTTAATGCAACCAATTCATTTTGTAACAAGCTATAGATTGGTCCAAATAGTAGTTGAGCTCTTTCTTGTAGATCAATTGAACAATCATAAGGTCGATGCTTTGGAAGAATATCTGTATTTTATTTTTCAAAAATGTCTTAGAATTCTTAATATTGTCTAAGAATACCACTTGATATTTTTCCATCATTAGAAATGGGCATAGCATATATATCAAAAGATGATCCTTCTTTTGTAGCATGCATAAAAGCTCTTACACTTACTAGTAAAGGTTTCAATATATTAGACTTATGTACTTCAATATATTAACCTGATTTTGGATTATACACCAAAAAAAGTTAAGGTTATAAAGAATCCAATTTATTTGAAGATTATATTTTTTTAGCCACAATAATCTTGAAATAACCAGATTGGAGGAAGATCTTATTATATTAAATACTACTATGTTGTTATGATCTTTAATTGTTACATCTAAACAAATAATCTCATAGATAACATTTCTAGAAGATAACAAATGACCATCAATGTGTCAAGGACAAGAACTCGATGAAAAAATAGTTCAGACAAGTAAGCCTTCACTCAAAGAAAAGTAACAAAATATGAATAATAAGTATGTATATTGAAAAGAGAAACTAGAATGGCTATTGCCAAAAGACAAGAAAACTAGAGACCCTTGAAACTAGACTAGAAGCAAGAAAGGAGTTGACAAGAGTGAAGAGAGCTTCATTCTTGCCTCTATATATACTATCTAATTAGAAGCCACGTGGCGATATTCTATAAGACCTCCAATATGTGTTGACTTTCTAGGCCACATGTCTTTGCTTGCAAGAAAAGTTTTTTATGAGTGGACTACGTAGTTAGCTTGTCCTTCAAGCTACCAACATGTGTGACACATGGCTAACTTGTTGACCAAGTTTCTAACTTAAAAGTCAACTATGGACTCCTTTAAGGTCAAAGTAGCGTCTATGAAGCTTCTAAGAAGCTTCTCAAGAAGATATTGCACGATTAACCTACTTTTATCTATTTTTACATACTTTTATCGACTCTTGTAGGTAATTATATGTATATCCGTGACATTACCCCCCCTTCTAGAGACGAGTTCCACGAGGAGCGGTGATTATATGTTGAAAAAGTCTAATATGCGGCGAATAGTATTTGCTACATACTCTGATCTCTATTCTCTTCAAAGGTAGTTGATGGGTCCTCTTAGCCATCGATAGTGTCCCATTCCAGGGCGAGAAGACCACCTTGTTATTTGATCATTATTGAGGCCTTCATAACTTCCTTCAAATAATACATTTGAAACACCATCAGCAGTCGTTCCTATCTCCAGTAATATCACCAAACATCGAGAATCTCTTCCAAGGTCGTGATACCAAACGCGTTGTATCTCACCATCTATTCGAGGAAGAACATGTCGTTCTTGAGGGTCTTCATCTCGGTTGCGTCATCTTGAAGGTTGTGACAATCGCAATGTCTCATCCGGTAAGTCAGCAAACGAAGGTTCTTGAGTTGAATCCACTGGTTGTTGGCTCTCCATCTAATTAGCGTCACAAATGCAAAGAAGTTACAAACAAGGCTAGGAAATTGAATGTTATCTTGCCTCAATCTTGTCTCTTTTATAAGAGAGATTTTCATCTTGGTTTTGATGGATGTCGTTGATGAAAAACTTTGACTTTAGCTGATGCATTTGCTAGATTCCTGGATGGCTCCCATGTGCGTTCACTAATATCATATCCGCGCCAATGAACAAGATATTCCAGCTTATTTCGGTGCCGCCTTGAGTCTAATATCTCTTCCACCTCAAATTCTTCATTATTATCTACTTCTATAGGAGGCGGTGGCCTTTGTCTTCTTCCTTGTATATCCACTGTCTTATATGGTTCAAGAAGAGACACGTGGAATACAGGATGGATCTTCATTGACTCCGGTAGATGTAACCGATATGCAACTGGGTTGATCTGTTCAGAAACAGAAAAGGGGCCAAGCCTACGATAGTCCAACTTATCACAAGGTCGAGTAGTCTTGATATTGCAACGAAGTAGCCATATCTTATCACCCACATTGAGTTGTGGTTGCTCCTTACAATATAGATCTGTATTTATCTTTTGTCGTTCTTGAGCTTCATTCAATTGCGTCTTCATTATTGCATATAACTCTGACAACCGATTTGCCATATCTTCTGCTGCAGGATTATCAACTTTTGAAAAATCAAAAGTATCAAGTCGTGGATGATAGCCATAATTGGCAAAGAAAGGTGTTTGTTGCGTGGAAGAATGTACCGTATTATTATAAGTAAACTCTGCCAATGGTAGAAGGGTTGTCCAATCATCTTGTTGGTAGTTGATAGTACACCTTAAATATTGCTCCAAGACTTGGTTTACGCGCTCTGTTTGTCCATCAGTTTGAGGATGGAAAGCCGAAGATAGCTTTATGTCTACTTTTAAAATCTTGAAAAGGGTCCTCCAAAATCTTGACACAAATTGAGTTCCTCTATCTGATATGATATCTTTAGGTAATCCATGATAGTGATAGATATTATGAATGAAAAGCTTAGCTGTTTCTTTACCTGTGATAGATTTTGTACATGGCACAAAATGTGCCATCTTGATGAAACGATCTACTATCACAAATATAGAATCATAAGATCTTGAGCTTGGAAGATCTGTGATGAAATCCATAGAAACAGAAGACCATGGTTGTTCTGGTATAGGTAATGGCTGAAGAAGTCCGTAAGGTCGATGACGAGGAATTTTTGATCTTGAACAAATATCACATGATTGTACAAAGTCTTTGACTGACTTCCACATTTGTGGCCACCAAAAATCTCTTGATATGAGTTCCAAAGTCTTATTATATCCAAAGTGCCCTGCTGCTGGAAAGTCATGACATGCTTGAAGAACACGTAAACGTGCTTCTCCTTCTGGAACATATAGGCGTCGTTCAAAATATAATAGATTATTCTTGAACTCGAACTTAGAAGGATCATGAGACTTGGAAGAATTATTCTCGATATCATGAACAAGAGGGTCTGAGGACATACTGGACTGGATTTGCTTGAGAAAAGTTGAATCAACAGTCAATGTTGATTTCATTGCTCGGAGATGAAATTGCTCCGGTTTCAAGAGGAATGTTTTTTGTTGCTCAAAAGCTGCATTTCCTTCTTTTGGTGCAAAATAAGAACGTCTAGATAGGGCATCAGACAAACCTTGTTGTTTTCCTGGCCGATAAGTGATAATGAACTCGAATCTTGACAAAGACATACTCCAACGAGCTTGACGACGATTCAACACGCGTGCTGACAAGAAATACTCGAGGTTCTTGTGATCTGTATACACAGTGACTGGATTAGAAGCGCCTTCTAGATAATGACACCATTCTTGAAAGGAATCCACGATCGCAAGAAGTTCTTTATCGTGGATCTCATAATTGATCTCGGCTGCTGAGAATTTTCTTGAATGAAAAGCTATCGGATGAAGTTTGTCATCTATTCCCATTTGTGATAAAACTGCACCCAAGGCAAAATCTGATGCATCTGTTTCCATAAAAAATGCCTTGGAAAAGTCAACACGATATAAGACTGGTGCAGAGACAAACGATGTCTTCAAGGCTTCAAATGCTGCTTCTGCTTCTTGATTCCATTGAAATTTATCTTTACTAGTCAAGCGTGTAAGTGGAGCTGCAACTCGTGAAAAATCTTTGATGAAGATCCGATAGTAATTGGCAAATCTCAAGAAACATTGGACATCTCTTACTGTCCTTGGAATCTTCCAATCCATGATTGTTTGGACTTTCTTAGAATCCATCATGAGACCATCATTTGAAATGATGTATCCTAAAAAGTCAACTTGAGTAGTGTGAAATACACACTTTTCCATCTTGGCGTACAATCCTGCATCTCTAAGTTTTTGTAATACTTGACGAACATGTATTTCATGTTCTTCGACGTTCTTAGAATAGATCAGGATATCGACTAGATAGCAGACGACAAAATTGTCTAAGAATTCACGAAATACATCATTCATGAGATGTTGAAAAGCAGCTGGTGCATTCGTGAGTCCAAAGGGCATGACATTATATTCGAAATGTCCATACCTGGTTCGAAATGCAGTCTTCCATTCATCTCCTTCTTTGATCCGTACTAGATTATATGCTCCTCTTAGATCTATTTTTGTATAGATCTTAGCTTGATTCAACTGGTCAAGGAGTCCTGATATCAAAGGTAATGGATACCTGTTCTTGATTGTGATCTTATTGAGTCCTCGATAATCAACACACATTCGTAAAGATCCATCTTTTTTCTTTACAAATAGAATTGGAGCTCCTGCTGGAGATTTTGAATGGCGTATGAAATTCTTCGCTAAATTCTCATCAATATATGTCTTGAGTTCAGCCATCTCATCTTGCGATAAACTGTAAATTGGTCCAAATGGTGGCTGAGTTCCTTCCTTGAGGTCGATTGAACAATCATATGGGCGATGCTCAGGAAGAATATCTGCATTCTTTTTTTCAAAAACGTCTTGATACTCCTGATATTGACTTGGAATGCCACTTGAAGTCTTTACGTTTTTAGAAATAGGTGCAGCATAAATAGCAAAAGTTGATCCTTCTTTTGCTGCATGTATAAATGCTTTTGCACCTATCAGTACGGGTTTTACTATACTAGACTTATAATTTTTTACTTGGTTGGTAGAACTATTAATAACGCTCTGGGAAAAGTCAAGTTTACATGAATTCCAATCTATTCGAGGGTTATATTTTTCTAGCCAGGATAAACCTAAAATAATTGGATTGGACGGGGATTTAATTATGTTAAAAGCTATGTAGCTATTATGACCGTCTATTGTTACTTTTATAGGATGAGTTTTATGAGTGACATCTCCAGAAGATAAGGGATGACCATCTATGACTTCTACATGTACTGGTTTAGGTTTCTGTATAAAGGGTATTTTACGACTTTTAACAAATTGTTCATCTAAAAAACATGTTGAGGCTCCCGAATCTAATAAAGCAGAGGCTTTGTAATTCTTAGGTCCTAAATATAAGTCTATTATAAAACAAGGAGAGGGTTCTGAGGAGAGGATAGGACCTTCATTAGGAATTGTACAAGGTTTCAGCTGCACGGTCCCTATTGTAGCTGGACGAATCCGTTTTCCGACATGTTGTCTTCTTTGACCGTCGTACCCCTCATTTTATAGTTGCGTCGTTTCTTTGGACAATGTTGAACAGTGTGCTTAGGTTCTCCACAATATAAACATAATCCTTCTTGACGACGACGAATCTTTTCTTGCTCAGTTAGGGGTTTAAAACGTACCACGTCAATTTGTTTGTCTTCTACTTCCAAATGTACGTTTGGCAAAGATGTTGATGTTGCTATTGAGTAATAACGTTGAGGTTTCCTTGAATGATTCTCGGATCGAAATTCAAAAAGTCGATTATCACATTTTACCGCAAAATCGATTGCTTGACTCAAAGTTTGAGGATCAGGTAAGTTGAGCATCAATTTCTTTACTTCGTATTGCAATCCATAAAGAAATTGACTGATGAGTGCAGCATCATCCCACTTGATGTCAATTACAAGTTGTCGAAATTGTGAAGCATACACTATTACTGAGCGATTTTCTTGTCGCAGAATTCGGATCTTATTTGTTACAACACGAGTTGCATCGTGTTCACCATACATAGATCGAAACTCTGCCAAAAAAGCTTCCAAATTGTCCAATATTGGATTTCGTTGTTCAAGAAAAGACGAAAACCATGATAATGCAGAACCAGAAAATAGAGTGCCAATAAACCTGACTTGTGATCCTAGAGTTGGATAGCTTTGCGGTTGAAGTTCAATTGCCAATTGTACTTGATTGATGAACCCTCAAAACTTTGATCTCGTACCATCAAATTTCTCGGGTAAGGCAATTCTTGGTTCTCTAGTGCTTATAGGGTGTTGTACAATTGGAGAAGGAACGTGATTTGTTGTAGATGTTGAAGCAGCTCCGATCATCTCTATATCCCCACTTTCTGCTATTCTTGTTCTTTCATGTGTTGGTGAATTGAGTTGATGCATCGCAAGCATTAACTACCTCATTTGCTCTTGCATTTGTGCCATTGCACTCTTCATTTCAACAAGCTCTGTCATAATGACACTAAGAAGAAAAATTTGTTTGATACTGCTCAAGACAAAAGAAAATAAAGACTTGATAACAAAGAAGATACTAAGAACAATATCAGTTTAGAAGTGGATAATCCGCAAACTTCTAATACGCTTATGCCTTGTCAAGAAAAAGGGGTAATCCACTCTTACTCAAGAAAAACAAAGCTCTAATATTGTAAGTGCACTCTTGTCAATCTGTCAAGGACAAGAACTCGATGAAAAAATAGTTCAGACAAGTAAGCCTTCACTCAAAGAAAATTAACAAAATATGAATAATAAGTATGTATATTGAAGAGAGAAACTAGAATGGCTATTGCCAAAAGACAAGAAAACTAGAGACCCTTGAAACTAGACTAGAAGCAAGAAAGGAGTTGACAAGAGTGAAGAGAGCTTCACTCTTACCTCTATATATACTATCTAATTAGAAGCCACGTGGCGATATTCTATAAGACCTCCAATATGTGTTGACTTTCTAGGCCACATGTCTTTGCTTGTAAGGCAAGTTTTCTATGAGTGGACTACGTAGTTAGCTTGTCCTTCAAGCTACCAACATGTGTGGCACATGGCTAACTTGTTGACCAAGTTTCTAACCTAAAAGTCAACTATGGACTCCTTTAAGGTCAAAGCAGCATCTATGAAGCTTCTAAGAAGCTTCTCTAGAAGATATTGCATGATTAACCTACTTTTATCTACTTTTACATACTTTTATCGACTCTTGTAGGTAATTATATGTATATCCGTGACACAATGACTTCTACATGTATAGGTTTAGTTTTCTTGATTAAAGTTTGTTGTTCTCATTGCGTTCAAGCTTCAGTAGACCAAAGCAATTGAACTAATAGAGGTGGATTCGAACTTGGGAAAAGACTGGTTATATGAATTGGGTCTGTTAATGTCACAATTGACTGTATTCTAGCTATCTGAAATCAAGTATCAAACTAAAAAATATCGAGGCTTACTACATCCATCTTAATTCAACCCATAATCCATTCTATGATTATCAATTCAACAATACTTCTCTCAATCATAATTCTTCATAAGCAAATAATAAAAAAAACAAAGATATAGTACCAAGCTTACCTCGGCTTACGACTCTCAGTCTATTTATCCTACCAAAAAGATGATCCATTGGCCAACGAATTCCAAAGGTTATGACCCTTTGAATTCTTAACCATTTATTCTACTAACAACCTATTGTTACCAACTAAATTGCCTAACCATCAGTCTAATTCTTAAGGTTGTCAATAACCAACTAGTAACTTACCACAAAGTTTATTTACCTATTCTACAAAATTATTTTTTGATTTTTGATAAAATCTTCATCTATAAAAGAGGCTAAGGCTCTTGAATCTAATAAGACAAAGACTTAGTGATGTTTAGGTCCTAAATACACATCTATTATAAAACAAGGTGAAGGATCTAAAGAGAGAATAGGACCTTTACTAGGTATTGCATATGATTTCGATCGCACAATTCTTATTGTAATTGGAAAAATTCATTTTCCAACTCATTATCTTCTTTGGTAATTGTGCTCCTTATTTTATAATCATGTTATTTTTTAAGACAATGTTCAGCAGTATGTTTAGCTTCTCCACAATATAAATACAAACCGTCTTGGCGACACCGAGTTTTTTCCTACTCTATGAGAGATTTAAAATATATCATATCAATTTACATTGGTTCTAGCCTTCATGAATATATTTCAAAAAACTTCGAAGCTGCCGCCATTACTTGACTTGTACTTCTTCAGCCAAGTCTTTGTTCTTGATGCCTTTCAAATAATCAAATGTTGCATGTAATGGCTTGAGTAATAAATTATTCCAAAGATTTTGCTTTCGACATTGTTAATAACAAATCTTTGATGCTATCCTTCAACTCATATCAAAATTGATTGATAAGTGCTTTGTCATTCCAGTCCACATTGCAAGCAAGGTTTTGGAATTCAGTAGCATATATAGTGGCTCACCATGATCCTTATTGTAAAGATAAGAGCTTGATCTCTATTACTCTTTTTTGATCACTTTCTCTGAATGTGGCCGTAAACACTTCTAGAAATGAATTCAAATCACAAAGGAGTCGCAAATCTTTTTTCATTAAAGATACAAATCAAGAGAGAGTACTTTTTGATAGAAGTGCGCATAGAATCCGACTTGAGTAAATCCATCAAGATATTGGGAAGGATGCAACCATAGTTAGAGCTTGACTTATTGCAAAAGTCGTAGAAATTTTGATCTTGTTCCATGGAACTTCTTAGGCATACTAATCTTTTTTTTTTGTCATATTTGTAGAAGCAAAACTCACTAAATTTGGTTGTGAGGTCAATCTACTTGCTTTCTTTAATTGCATAATTTTTTACCACAAA
Organism: Physcomitrium patens; assembly: GCF_059467195.1. Lineage (NCBI taxonomy): Eukaryota > Viridiplantae > Streptophyta > Bryopsida > Funariales > Funariaceae > Physcomitrium > Physcomitrium patens. The sequence continues at coordinate 13,201,270 of NC_143429.1, read as the reverse complement.
CTCTGAACTTCTTCCATATATGTAGGTATAGTACTTCCATGATTCACGTTGGAAATATATGAGATTTCTACTCATAGGGTGTACATAAGTTCATGAAGATCTACAATAGTTGCAAATCTATTTTTACTTCTATTAAAAATAACATCCATAATCTTTCTTTCTATAGACAACTCAAACAAATTCAAAAAGTTAAATTAGAGGAAGATAATTTGCAACCTCTTGTCACGGACATATATATTTACCTCAATAGTTACTTACATGATTAACTAGAAGTAGATAAAATAGAATAATTTCATAAAGTCTTCTAAAGAAACTTCCTAGAAGCTTCATAGACATAATTTTGACTTTAGATGTGTTCGTAGGTTAAAAACTTGGCCAAAAAGCTAACCATGTATTGGTAGCTTGTGGAATAAGTTACCTCCGTATAGTAGCTTGTGGAACAAGCCAACTATGTGGCACATACATAGATAACTTGCCTTGCAAGATAAAACATTTTTGAAAAGAAGAATGCAGATATTCTTCCCGAGCATCGACCTTATGATGGATCCCAAGAAGGTTCAAACTATCATAGATTGGAAGATTCCAAGAACGATACGAGATGTGCAATGCTTTTTGGGCTTTGCTAATTACTATCAAATCTTCATCAAGAATTTTTCTCAAGTTGTAGCTCTATTTACACGTTTAACTTGTAAAGACAAAGTTGAGTGGAATAAAGAAGTAGAAGCATCATTTGATGTTTTAAAGAAGAAATTTATTTCTACACCAATCTTATATTCCGTTGACTTCTCCAAGGCATTTTTTATGGAAACAGATGCGTCAAATTTTGCTATAGGTGTCGTGTTGTCAAAAATGGAAATGGATAACAAACTCCATCTAATAGCTTTTTATTCGAGGAAATTTTTAGCAGCCGAGATTAATTATGAGATCGATGACAAAGAGCTCCTTGCAATCACGGATTCATTTCAAGAATGGCATCATTATCTAGAAGGCACCTCAAGTCCAGCTACCGTGTATACAGACTATAAGAACTTCAAATACTTCATGTCAATACATGTCTTGAATTGTCGTTAAGCCCGTTGGAGCATGTCTTTATCTAGATTCAATTTCAAGATCACTTATCAACCCAAAAAATAAGGTCTATCGAATGCTCTTTTTAGACATTCTTATCTTGTACCAAAAGAAGGAGATGCATCTTTTGATCAATAAAGATCAATTCTCTTGAAGCTCCGGCATTTTTATCTTCGAGCTATAAAATCAACATTGACTATTGATTCAATATTTGTGAAGCAAAGTCAATCAAGTATGTCCTCTGATTTTCTTGTTTGGGATATCAAGGATACTTCCTCTAAGTCCTATAATACTTCCAAGTTTGAATTCAAGAATAATCTATTATATTTTGAAGGACGCCTATATGTTCCAGAAGGTGAAGCCCAATTACATGTTCTTCAAGCTCGTCATGGCTTTCCAACAGTAGGACACTTTGGATACAATAAAACTTTGGAACTAATATCCAGGGATTTTTGGTGGTTGCAAATGTAGAAGGTAGTCAAAGATTTTGTACAATCTTGTGATGTTTGCTCAAGATCAAAAACTCCTCGTCATCGACCTTATGGACTTCTTCAGTCATTATCTATTCTAGAACAACCATGGTCTTCTGTTTCTATGGATTTCATCACGGATCTTCCAATCTCAGGTTCTTACGACTCTATATTTGTGATTGTAGATCGTTTTACCAAGATAGCACATTTTATACCATGTACAAAATCTATCATAGGCAAAGAAACAACTAAGCTTTTCATTAACAATATCTATCGCTATCATGGATTGCCAAAAGATATTATATCGGATAGGAGAACTCAATTTGTATCAAGATTTTGGAGAACCCTATTCAAGATTCTAAAGGTGGATATAAAGCTTTCTTCACCTTTTCATCATCAAATTGATGGACAAACTGAATGGGTAAATCAAGTTTTTGAGCAATATTTGAGATGTATTATCAACTTTCATCAAGATGATTGGATAATTCTTTTACCATCGGGAGAGTTTGCATATAATAATTTGATACTTTCTTCTATTTAATAAACACCTTTTTTACCAATTATGGTCATCATCCACGTCTTGATACTTTTGACTTTTCAAAAGTTGATAATCTTGTGGCAGAAGATTTAGCAAATCGCTTGTCAGAGCTACATACAATAATGAAGATACAATTAAAGGAAGCTCAAGAACGACAAAATTCCAATGCAGATGCCTATCACAAGGAGCAACCACAATATAATATGGGTGACAAGGTATGATTAATTCATCGTAATATCAAGACTACTGGTCCTTGTCATAAATTAGATTATCGTAGGCTCAGATCTTTTTTTATTTGTGAACAAATCAATTATGTTGCATATCGATTATATCTATTGGAGTCTATGAAGATCCATCCTATATTTCACATATCTCTTTTGGAGCCGTATAAGATAATGAATATCTTGCGAAGAAGACAAATGCCACCTCTTCCTATAGAAGTGGATAATAACTAAGAATTTGAGGTGGAAGAAGTCTTAGACTCAAGGTGGCGCTGAATTAGGTTGGAATATCTTATTCATTCGCGCGGATACGATATTAGTGAATGCACATGAGAGCCATTAAAGAATCTTACAAATGCAACAAAGAAAGTTGAAGTCTTTCATCAACGACATCCATCAAGACCAAGATAAAGAATAGCAAACCTTTGCTATAAAAGAAACAAGATCAAAGGAAAATAATATTCTACCTTCTATCTTTCATTGTAGCTTCTGTGTATTTGTGATGAGATGGAGCACTAACAACCAACAGATTCAACTCAAGAGCTTTGATTTGCGGACTTACCAAACAAGACATTGCGATTGTCACAACCTTCAAGACGACAGAATCGTGATGAAGATCCTTAAGAATGACATGTCCTTCTTCGAATAGATGGCGAGATACAATATGTTTGGTATCACGACCATGGAAGAGAATCTCAATGTTTAGTGATTTCATCAGAAATAAGAACTACTCCTGATGGTGTTTCAAATGTTTTCTTAGAAGGAAGTTATGAAGGCCTTAACAATGATCAAATAACAGGGTAGTCTTCTCGCCCTGGTATGGGACACTATAGATGGTTGAGAGGACCTATCAACCATCTGTGAAGAGAGCAAAGATCGGAGTATGTAGTAAATATAATTTGCCGCATCTTGGACTTTCTCAACATATGAAGACCGCTCCTCATGGAACTTGTTCCTAGAAGGGAAGGTAATGTCACGAATATATATATTTATCTCAATAGTTACTTATATGATTAAATAGAAGTAGGTAAAATAGAATAATTTCATAAAGGCTTTTAGAGAAGCTTCTTAGAAGCTTTATAGACACGATTTTGACTTTAGATGTGTTCATAGGTTAGAAACTTGGCCAAAAAGCTAATCAAGTATTGGTAGCTTGTGGAACAAGTTATTTCCATATAGTAGCTTGTGGAACAAGCCAACTACGTAGCGCATACATAGATAACTTGCCTTGAAAGATAAGACATGTGGCTAGCAAAGTCAAGACATGTTGGAGGTCATATAGGACAACACCACGTGGCTAGCAAAGTCAAGACATGTTGGAGGTCATATAGGACATCACCACGTGGTTTTTAGTTAGATAGTATATATGGAGGCAAGAGTAAAGCCTTCTTCACTCTTATCAACGCCTTTTTAGTCTTAGTCTTCTTTCAAGACTTTCTAGTCTTCTTATTTTGGCAATAGCTATTCTAGTTAATATTACATCACCTTTTGAGTGACTTTCTAGTTCTCTTCAGTGATAGAAGAGTGTATTGAGGATTCTTTTTTTTTAAGAAAGAGAATCCTTGATATACTCTTGTATCATTGAAGAGAACTAGAAAGTCATTGAAAAGGTAATACAATATTAACTAGAATAGCTATTGCCAAAAGCAAGAAGGATAGAACGTCTTGAAACAAGACTAAGGACTAGAACGACATTGAAAAGAATGAAGAAGACTTCACTCTTGCCTCTTTATATACTTATAATTAGAATCCACATGGCAATGTCCTATAGAACTTCCAAAATATGTTGACTTTGCTAGTTACATGTCTTAACTTTCAAGGCAAGTTATCTATGTATGTGCCACATAATTATCTTATGCTACTACATAGAGTTAACTTATTTCACAAGCTATCAATACGTGATTAGCTTGTTGGCAAGTTTTTTAACCTAAAAATACATCTAAATTCAAAACTGCATCTATGAAGCTTCTAAAAAGCTTGTCTAGAAGACTCTATGAAATTAATCTATATTTACTTACTTCTATCTAATTATATAAGTAACTATTGAGGTAAATGTATATATCTATGATACAATCTCCTCTAAACTTGCATATCCTCTAGCATGTACCAAGTTAACCATGCTTATCCTCTTCATCATCTCTATTTATTTGTGAATCTTCTATTTGGTCCAAATCTAATGTTTCAAAATCTGAAAGATTACCTAAAATAAATCTGCTATCTCTTCTCTTGAATACCATGATTTTCTTTCTAGCCATATATATCTTCAACATCATACTATCCAAGTCATAAAGTGAATAAGTAGTATTGTTATGAACTACTACAATCATATATGGTCCAAACTATCTTTAAACAAACTTCTTAAGAGTGTTATATTGATGTTTCAAACTATTATCAAATATTAATATCTAATCTCCAACTTTAATTGATTTACACTTCAAATAATGGATTTTATCAAACCTCTCTTTGTTACTCAATCTGACAGCCTTTAATTTCTTCAATGCTATGTCTTGATCTTTATGTAATCTTTTAAGCTATTGAATTTAGAACTCTAATAATCTCTCTCTTAATACCATCCTTTCAATCCAATAATATCCAAGTAAAGATAAAGTCTTCTATATATATAATTGGCTTTTGGTCCAACAGTAACTCAATAGGCATATAATTAGTAATTAACTTATGAGTTGTTCTATCTGTCCATAAAGCAAATGGTAAAATTTTTGGCCATTTCTTTGACTTATTTGTACAACTCTTGATAAGAGCATTAATGATGGAAGAATGTCCTCTCTTATTCTTGCCATTAGCTTTAAGATTATAAGTAATTGTTAGCTTCAACTTTACATCATAACTTTGAAAAAAATCTCCAACCTCTATTGTATCCAATCTTCCTTGATCAACCTTTATTCTTCTAATACTGCCATATATATTAAAAATATCATCCAAGATGAATCTACATACTCCTTCTATAATTTTGGTCCCCAAAGCTCTCTTTTTAATATAGTTTGAGAAGACTTTTTTTGCCAAAATAAGATATTTCATGCCCGATAATCCTAATAACATAGCTATTAAGTCAATTATCTATTGAAAATATATAGCAAGTAGATATATAGGATGTAACTCATCTTTGAATCTAACTTTGGACTACAATTGGTATTTAATGCAAGAAGCCATAAATTCCTCCGCATCTTTGTATATGTCCTTCGACTAATATTACTTTTTGATCTTATGGTAGGTGGCTCAAATTCTTTTATAGCTTGTCTAAAGTGTATCATGAAATTCCTTGAGAACTTGATTTTTTATTTTGCATCATCTACCACTGTCAATGGTACTCTATCATTCTTTTTTGATTTCTTCCATAAAAAATTGTGTCTCAAAATATAGTCATAAGATTGATATTTGATATCTTTGAAGGCCTTGTCTGACTAGCCTTCTTTTCTCCTCGTGATACTCAAATAGATACAAATGTCTCTTAATTTGTATCTATAAAGATCTTTTTCAAAAGTCACATCTTTATCACTTGTGCTTGTTCAATTAGTGGCTAGTACATAGCCATAGTCCTCATCATCATCATCTTCATCAATCTCTTAAATTTCTATGTCTTCTTTATAAATATATATGAATTTAGATAGCATATCTACCACAAAATTCTTCTTGCCAAAAATGTGTACCAATACAAGATTGAGTGATCTAATATATGCTATTAACCTCAGCATGGCAGTATCAAAAATTAAATAATTGACAATTATATCCAATAATGATAAGAAATCAGTCTCTAGCATCTCATTGGCTCCAATTAAGTAATTTTTGAATACTTTCATAGTTGTAAGTACTCTCAAAAGTTCCTTCTTTATTTGTCGATATATATTTTTTTTTATTTGTAAAAATTCTTGTTCCAAATTTGATGGCAAACTTCCTACCTTTTACATCATCTTGAAAAATAGCTCATCCAATAGTGATAAGACTTATATTAGTAGTAACAATAATTAGTCTATTACAATCATAGTCAACTTTCTTCAAGATTGGTAGTGACTTCAAAATCTCTTTTAGACCATCTATGGCTAGCCCTTATTTTTTCTTCCATTTGAACTTTATTCTTTTTTTGAAGAAGCTATATAATGGTTCAGCTATGTGAGCAAATTGAGGAATACAAATCTCATAGAAGACACAAGCTCCTAAAAACCTCCTTACTTCAAAGATGCTATTACATGCAATAATATCAACCGTTTTAGAATTAAGTTTTTTGCCATACCTTCTAAATAAGTATTCAACTACTACAATTTCATCAATTCTAAACTTAGACTTATTAATAGATAAGATTAGATCTATCTTTTTAAGTTTCTTCAAAATCTTTTTCACATCTTTAATGTAAACTTTTACAAATCTTTTACATCTATCAATATCCAACATCAAGTCTCCAGCTTCCTCTTTGCAATCCTTGATAAGTATATCATCTATAAAAATAATAGTCTTTTTAGGCACAAAATTCCTAAAAATTTGATTAATGGCATTCTGTATATGAGCTATTAAGTTAGTGGCACCTTGAGGCAAAGTGCTCATCTTCATAAGTCCTAATAGAATCTTCATGGTTATCAAAACTTTACTTTTTGATGTAAGCTAAAACTAATAATAACTAGAATAAAAATCTCCAATAGAATAGATAGCATGTTGGATAAAAACTTGAGCAACTTCATCCATAATTGGTCCTCATTTCTTATTTTTGATTGTCACCTTATTGGTTGGCTACATGTCTTGAATGAATCTCAAAGCTTCAAACTTCTTTGGTACTATGAACCATCAATTAGACTATAGATCCATAGATGGTTTAAGTATTTTCATTTGTATATTTTCCTTCAATAGACTCATCAATTTAGGTAACAAGGCTTTTGGCAAAAAATCTAGCTTCAAATTCCAAGGCACATGTAGAATAGTAAAAATAACCATTTATACAACAACCTTTAGACTAACACATGTATTTTTATCTAATAAAGAAATAAAAGCCTTACAATGCTTGGAGATCATTTCTCAGGACCTTTTTTTTTTGTATTCTTTCAAGAACTCATTGCTTCCAATCTTTAGCTTGGATAATATCTCCTTTGTAAAATTGTGTCCAATCCCTTTTGTCTCCCTCAGTCTATGCTCTTTTTCAGCCTTCTTAATATGATCTTCAAAGTTTCATAGCAATTATGTTGCCACTAGTCTCACCTTCTTTGCCATAGTCTTATACTTTCTATTCACCATTACTTTAATCTCTAAGCCATAACTCTCAATCAACTCTATATTAGTAGCTATCTTTAATATCTCTTCATACAATTCTTTTGAATGAATCTTCACTATCATATCAATAGATGCAATGTCTTTTCTTTGAAAAGTCTCTACAATTTATAAAATATCATTTGAAAATTCTTCTTCTTTAATAATTCTAAAAATAGACTCATTATTCAAAATCATACTAATTTTTTTTAATTTTTTTTTCTATCCTTATAATTTATCCTCTATACTTACAATCCAAATCTATAACCGTTTGAAAAGTCATACATCCATCTTCTATCAGACTCTAAATCTTACATCTACTTCTCTATATATTAGAGCATGTTACAGTAGAAAATTTCTTTGCATCCATGGCATTCTATGCTCTACATGTACAATCTAAAAATCCAAAAAATCATCATGTTCATAGTCCATGGGAGTTTTTCTGAGTTCATCTCTATACCTGTCATGATTTAGCTTTACTATAAGAAACTGGATTAATTGTCTTACCATCATAGCTACAAATCCTAGTATAGTGTGAGCCATCATCTAATACCTTGGTCTCCATCCTTGTTGCAATGATATATAGCTGCTCCAAAATGATTAGATAAATTCCTTGATTTTGTACAAAAAAGTTTTGTTCCACTTTTACATTACTAATTTTGATGCCCACTGATGGACATGTTCCATAAAAGCTACCTCTTTCATCATTGATAGGTCTCAATATCTATCCAAAGTTGGTGTGAATTGGCCACTTATTCTTTTCATAAATCTTTCTAGATAAGATGTTGATGTTAGAGCCATGATCTACCAATGCTAAGATTGGCTCTTCAAGGCCTTCAATCTTTACATGTATCTTTGTAGAAACTCTTGTCTGAAATAGATGGATATAAGTTGTCAAAGCTTCATCATTATTCCTCCATAACTTATTAACGTCACATTGAGATACCTTGACCTTTATTTTAATTCCTTCTTCTTAGTTCTTGCTAGTGTTGGCTTTTAACTTTATATTAGCTACCCCATTACATAAAAACATTTGTAGCACTTTATCCTCCATCTCATCACATAAATCTTTTTCTATAATTTTAACTTTTGTTTTTACTATCCTATCATAAATAACTCTATACTTTTTGCTTTGGTCATTATTACCTATATTATCACATTTTAAGACAAAAACTTATACAATCTCTTCCTCTTCTTCCTTGGTCATTAGAGTATCTAATACTCTTGTCATCACTATTCCAATTGTTATTTGCTTCTTTTTTTTGATATCATCAATGATGAGCTCATGAAAATCTTTCTTAGCACTATCAAGAACTTTTCTCAAGGTGAATTCAAACTTCGCAATTAAAATCCTATCTTCTAAAATATCCTTTATGTCAACTAAAGATTCAATATCAAATTAAAGTTTATAGAGTAGTGTCAATGACATACAATTGAAGAAAATTGGAGAAGATTTTAAGAGATTCTAAAAGCTTCTAAGAAGGTTCTTGTAGATTTTAGAAGATTCTAAAAGATTCTAATAGGTTCTAAAAAGATTCTAATAGATTCTAAGAAAATTTTAGAAGGTCATAAGAAATCTTGAAAGATTCTAGGAAGCTTTAGATGATTTAAGAAATTGCCAAAGAAGGATCTTAGGCTTGCTTTATTCTCAAGCCTTATAAAAACTTCTCAAGAAGCTTCTTAGAATCTAATATATATATATATATATATATATATATATATATAAGAATTGAAGTTAAGGAGATTCGTAGTCTCAACAACTCACTTCTTCTGGTCTAGTCAGGACCTTCTTATCTTGTATCTAGTTATTGTTCTAATATTGAGCTAATTTTATTTTTTGGTCTTGAATCCTTGTCTTCTATATCGTCCCTAATAATTTGTAGAGAATGCCATAAGATAATATTAAAAGCTTGATCTTTCTTGATAGACAGTGGATTACCATTCTTTTTGGAAGTACTATAACATTCTAGATGTTGCGGATTACTCTTCCCAAGGTTAATATTGTTCTTTTTTTAATATTCTTTTGGTTTTTTTTTTCATACCATAGATTATGTTTTTTCCTTTGCATGCATGTATTTTTCTAATTTTTTATGGCAAAAGGTAGAAAAGTCAATATGAAAAATTTTAAAGAGATTAAGTTAGATTTTATTATTAATGTTCTTGAAGCTTTGAAGATCAGGACAGAGACTTTGTCGAAGCAGAATGAAGAACTATATATGACTATACATAATGATTAAAGAATCGGAGTGCCTCAACCACTATATCAAATGGCAATAGAGGATCCAAATTTTTAAATGATTATATTTGATTCAACAAACATAGAAGGTGTATCCACTCAAGGTAATGATTTGACAATAATAATAGCAAAAGAATCAACCTTTCAAAAAAGTTTGATAGCACTTGCTCAAAATTTTGTGGCTTTGTAAATCAAGTACGACTAATCACCTTCCTTCAACCTCAATAATATTCCACTAAAGCATCTTATGTTGGTTTAGTTAGAACCTTGCTTTTAAATCAAGCTTTATCTTGATTTACTCTATTATTTAAAAAAAAATTCCTTATATAGCATAATTTTGAAGCATTTTTAGCAGCATTTGGTGAACATGATAAGATTTATTCTTCAACAACTAAAATTCAAAGCCTTTGACAAAAAACGTATTTTGTATCAACTTATGCTTCAAATTTTTGATAAATAATATGTCATATAAATTAGAAAAAAGATGCATTGATGAATCAATTTCATTGGAGATTAAGAGACAATGTCAAGGACTAATTATTGTTCTATGCTAGATCTTCAAATACTCAATGAAGCCATTAGTCAAGTTGTGAAGTGCAATAATCTTTTATTTCAACAATGACAAGATAAACATTCTTCAATTACACCACATATATATATACCAATTATTCTACAACTTCTTCACCATCCAATTCTAATGAGTATTTGAAAGCATAAGATATGCAAATTGATGCAGTTTGCTTCAAATTTCTTTCTGAGTAAGAAAAAAAGCATCAAAGGGAACTTGGCCTATGCTTATATTGTAGAAAACTTAGCCACAAGATTAATAATTTTTCATAGAAATATCAATATACATATCGAATGACGAGTGTAGCCATATCATCAAAAGCTTTGCAGGAAAACAAGGGTGTTCAACCACAGTAAAGATTATGTGGTTAGATTCTTCCCAATCACAAATCAAAAAAAGATCTTATACTCTCTGACAACCTTTCTCATTATTTTACTATACGTGTATAGTTAAAAGTCACAAAACTAGAATGTCATGCATTACTTGACTTAAGAGCCTCTACATATTTTATTGACAAAGAATTTTCTAGATCACAAAAAAATTGTATAGTCAAAAAATATAAAGTTGTATATATAGAAGTAATAAATGGTCGACCTTTATCCTCTACAGACATCATTCATGAAACAATTTCATTAGAATTAATCTTTGACAATCATAGCAACCAAGTAATTTTCAATGTTATTAGATCACTATCAAGTCCAATCATTTTAAAACTATCATAGCTTGAAAAATAAAATCCACAGATAGATTAGATATTCCAAAAGTTAGGATTTTTTCTAGTAGAGCATAGAATCTTCAGATTTATGAAAAAGCTTCTAATACTAGACAAGCCAAAACTTAAACAACATTTATTTATTGGAGCTAGAGCATTTATGAGGGTAACCAAATGGAGCACTATATTTGCTATCTATGCAAATCCACAATCAAAACCTATAGTTGCAACAATAATTTTAGAGGCATATGATTTTGCATATGTATTTGAAAAGAAAAATGTGGACATCTTGTCAAAGCATTGTCCTCATGATTGTACAATTGATCTTCAAAAAGGTGCTCAACTATCATTTGGACCTATCTAAAATTTATCTTAAAATGAGCTTGCAACTTTAAAGGAGTTCATCGAAGAAAATCTAGCTAAAAATTTTATTTGACATTCTAAGTCATGAATTGGTGCTCCGATATTATTTGTGAAGAAGAAAGATGGATCTTGATGGATGTATGTCAATTATCATGGTCTTAATAAAATCATAGTAAAGAATCGATATCCATTACTATTGATATTTAAATTTTTTGATTAACTTAGTTAAGTAAAGATCTTTACAAACTTTGATCTACAAGGCGAGTAAAACTTGGTATGCATTAAAGAAAGAGATGAATGCAAGATAGTATTTTGTATCAAATATAGACATTTTGAATACAATATCATATCTTTTGGACTTACCAATGCATCAGCCATATTCCAACACTTAATGAATGACATATTTTGCAAGCATCTTCACAACTTTGTTGTGATGTATTTGGATGATATTCTAATCTTTTCCAAAAATCCAAAAGACTACAAAAAAATATATCCGCCTTGTGTTGGAAAGCTACAAAGTATTAGGCTATATGCAAAACTAGAAAAGTATATATTTTATGCACCTTAAGTCAAATTTGTTGGATTTATTATTTTTAACAAAAGCCTTTTTATGGATTCAAAGAAGATACAAGCAATCATTGATTGGGCTAAGACAAAAACTGTATATGATGTTCAATGCTTTCTTGAATTTGTAAACTTCTACAAGATTTTTGTTAGAAATTATTCTAACATTGCTGCTCTACTTACACAATTGACATGCAAAGATAAGCTGGACTAGGGCCCCAAAGCAGAGGAAGTTTTTCAAAGCTTAAAAGATGCTTTTATAATAGCTTCAATTTTGATATATCTAAATTTCAATAAGTCCTATTTTATAGAGACCGATGCATTAGACTTTACATTAGGAGTGGTTTTGTTGCAATATGGAGAAGATGGCAAACTTCATCCAATTGCATTTCATTCTAAAAAATTCTCAGCGATAGAAATCAACTACAAAATCCATGGTAAAGAACTGCTTCTCATCATGGATTCTTTCTAAGAATGGCGCCACTTTCTTGAAGGCACCTCTTATCAAATGATTGTATATATATATCATAAGAATCTTCAATGCTTTATGTCAACTCAAATTTTGAACCATCACTAAATGCTTTGGAGTATATCTTTATCACAATTTGACTTTTGTATCATATATTGACTCGAGAGCCAACAGGGATTATCAGATGCATTATCAAGGTATTCTTACATTGAATCAAAAAAAAATGAGGCAGCATATGATAAAAAATGGACAACTTTATTAAAACCTCAACAATTTTATCTTCGAGTAACTAATGTATCAATATATGTGGATTTATCATTTTTTGTTGAAGTTTGTAAAGCCTCAAACATGAACCCTCTTGTTCTTAATATTAAACATCTTGCCAACAATCTTCTTGAAGAATCTTCTAAATTCAAGTATGAAGACAACATCGTATTCTTTGAAGAATATTTATTCATTCCTGAATGACCAACTTGCTTGCACATTCTTCAAATATGCCATGACTTCCCTATAGCTAGATATTTTGGATTCAACAAGACCTTGGAACTTTTTTAAAGATACTTTTGCTGGCCAAAAATGTAGAAGGATGTTAAGGAATTTGTATTATCATGTGATATTTATTCAAGGTCAAAAAACCCTTGACATTGGCCACATAAACTTCTTCAACCTCTTTCTATTCCAAGACAATTATGGTCATCTATCTCCATAGATTTTATTACAGATCTTCTACCATCAAGTTCATTTGACACTATCTTCATAGTTGTTGATCTATTAAGCAAGATGGCACATTTTATACCTTGTAAGAAGTCAATTATTAGTGAAGAAACAACAAGATTCTTTATTAATAATGTCTATCATTACCACAGATTGCCAGACAATATTGTGTTGGATTATAAGCTACAATTTGTATTAAGGTTTTAGAAGGCACTCTTCAAAATTCTTAAGGTTGATATCAACCTTTCTTCTACCTTCCACCTTCAAATTGATTGCCAAATGGAGTGGGTCAATAAAATTCTTAAGCAATATTTGAAGTATACCAACAACTATCAACAAGACAACTAGACTTCCTACTTGTTGTTGGCAAATTTTGCATATAACAATATAATTTATGTATCTATGCAACAAAAGCCATTCTACTCAAATTATGATCATCATCCAAAGTTGGATATAATAGAGCTTTGAAAGTTGTCAAATCTAACAGTATGGAAATTTGCTACGAAGATGGCCAAACTTCAAGCAATTATGAAGACTCACATAGAAAGGATTCAACAACAATATAAGCTATTAGTGGATGAATTAAGGAAGGAATATCCTCTATTCCAAATTAGTGATAAAGTATGGCTTCTTTGGCATAATATAAAAACTAACATGTCATGTGATAAGTTGGACTACCAAAGCTTGGAATCATTTGTGATTCAAAAATAAATCAATAACATAATTTATTGCTTGGAGTTATCGTCATCCATGAAGATTCATCTAGTCTTTCATGTTTCACTTTTGAAAAGGTATAAAGAATCAAACATACCAAGTCAAACATAACCACCATTTTCTATAGTTAAAATCAATGATCATGTTAAATTTGAGATTGAAGAGATATTAGATTCTAGAATAAGACATAAAATGCTTGAATATTTGGTCCATTGGCACAGATATGATATCAACATTTTCATGTGGGAACCAACTAAAAACCTTGTAAATGCACAAATAAAAGTTCAAAAGTTCCATCAACAACATCTATTTAGATCAAAAGTGATAAAATGAAGAACAATAGCTTAGTAAGATGGCTTCTCTATGAAGATTCTTAATTCTTGGCCTCATAAAGAAAGAAAGGAGGCAATCTTTAAAGAGGTAATTTTTTAAATATTTATAATAGTATAAATCAACAATTCGAGTTCACAACTATAATCTGTTTATATTCTTTTGGTGTTGTTTATTTTATGTTATATGAATGGTCAAGAGATAGATACCTTGTTGATCATACCATCTCAACTAAGTAACTTGCAGAGACGACTTTAAAATGAAGAGCCATCTAAACCACAAAGACATCAAAAAATATCCAGTAATAGGTCACTGGTAATTGTATTTGAGGTAGAACCTTTCTATAAAGGATGCCCAGAAGAAGTATTTGTAGAATAATTCCATAACATAGATACCAAAGTTTATTTTTGGTTATAAGTAGAAGGCTTAGGACACTATTGATGGCTACAAGGACCTATAAATCATTTGTTGTGCAAAAAACAACCATAATACATAACAAATACTATGCAATAGATCTTCTACTTCTTGCATATATATTGACTTGCAGCAATCTTGCTTCTTAGAGACCTCGAAGCTAGAGGAAGAGGTGATGTCATGAACATACAATTGAAGAAGATTTGAGAAGGTTCTAAGAGGTTCTAAAAGATTCTAAAAAGATTCTTATATATTTTAGAAGCTTCCAGATGATTCTAGTAGATTCTACGAAGGTTCTTGAAGGTTCCAATAGATTCTAAGAAAGTTTTAGAAGGTCATAGGAGACCTTGGAAAGTTCAGGAAGGCATTAGATGATTTAGAAAGTTACCAAAGAATGATCTTAGGCTTGATTTATTTTCAAGTCTTATGAAAATTTCTTAAGAAGCTTCTTAGGACCTAGTATATATAAGAATTGAGGCTAAGGGGATCCTTAGTTTCAACAACTCACTTCTTATAGACTAATCAAGATGTTCTTGCCTTGTATCTAATTATTGATTCAATGTCAAGCTAACTCCATTTCTTGGTCTTCAATCTTTATCTTATATATGGTCTTTATTAAGTAGTATCTTACTATTTTCTTTAGTATTGTCTTTTTTCTCCTTACCCTTGTTGCTATCTATTCTCTTTTCTCACTTCTCCTTTGAAATTCAAATATCAACTCTTCGATGTAAAATAAAAGACTTTGCTTCTTGCTTCTACTTTATGTTGCCTTTTGGTCTTTTTTTGAAGTAATATATCTATTATTAAGAGCCTTTTTCTTATTGGTTGGCTCTCTTACTTCTTCTTCTTCACTAATTTTACTTATTTTGATTTCCACTAATATATCACAGAATTCCTTTTCTTTATGGTCCTTCACCAAATAGGCCCTGATAGTAATTGCATCAAAAGGATCATCCTATCTAGTTAATCTTCTAATAGCTTCAACTCTCCTTTCTATTACTTCTTTAGATACATATATAGATATTTTGTCCTTCATGTATTCAGCCTTAATGATTAAAGTCTCTACTTTCTTATTAAGTGAAGAGTTGTTCTTTTTTACTTTATCTTCCATCAATTTTTTCATGCCTCTTCTTTCAAAATTAGTTCATAGAGGCTCATTTGTTGCAGCATTTTTAATTTTTCCTTCCTTAAAGATAATAATGTCATTCTTCATGGCATTTATATATAATCCTCAGTCACTACGTTTGTAGTTTAGATCATTTCACCAAATACACCTCATAACAAACCTTTTTGATCCTTCAATCAGTCGTAAAGTACCTAACCTTATTCCTTTCTTCAAAAAAATTATTTCTACCTTCAATTCTTTTATGTTCCTCATCAAGCCATTAAGGGTTTCTTCATCTACATTCTAATTCCTTAAAAAGCTTGATAGAGTAGGAGTAGGCAAAAGTTGTTGAAGCTTTCATATCTTTCACTAGTATAGCTTCCATCCTTGTCTCAAACCCTCTAGACTATATATGTTATTACTTAGCAATGAAGCTCATTGCCTCTTTCAACCTTCTCCAATCAATAATAAAACCTCCTTCTATTATTCCATTTTGAAGAAAGAAAAGAAATCTATCATCTAGCATCTTAATTGTAGCTTGCAAGAACAACTCTAATTTTCTTACTTCTAGAAGGTGCTTCTCAGATAATGGGAATTGCCTAAATTTCTTTTCAAACTCCCTTAGTAATCGTTTGCTTCCATATATTTGCTTCTCTTAGTCATCTCTTCATTATTTTTATTGAAGTATTCATCTCTCAATCTCTCTTTAAATTTAGTCTATATTTTTATATTAATACTCTAATATAGTTGTTTCATCCTTTCTCTGATTTCAAGAAGAACCGCTCAATCAAAGGTCTCAATGATGCTATCTTTTGAAACTTCATAGATTTCCATTTCACACATGTAGACCCTCAAAAATTTAGTAATATTCTTTCTATGAAACCTCCCCATTTTTTTAATAATATCTTTTAAAGCTCAAATATTCTAAATTTTTTATGTGCAACTTTTTAACATAGTCATTTATATTTGTGGAAATTTTTAGCTAAAAATTTCTTTTAAAAATTCAAGATATGGCAAAAATCAAAACCTCCATTAAAAAAAAAACTCACTTATAAATCTTAGTTTTTAATACTAATTGCCAAAAACTCTCTCTTCTTTGATCTAGATTAGAATGTATTAATGTTTTCACATAAAATTTAGTTCTTTAAGTCAACTTTTTAACCTCATTTTTTTATTCTTCAAAGCTTTCTTATAACTCTTTATATACTTAAAAGAGTAATATTAGGTACCAAAAACACATCCTAATTTCAAACAACCATAATTCTCTCATTACTATTCTAAATTATATTTTAATTTCATCCAAATTCTAGCCCAAAATACAAGCTTTTCAAATCCAGCTTCTATACTTTGAATAGATCATCTTTTCTTGGATGGTTTTCCTTGCTTCAAATGGATTGCCCTAAAGTTGTTTCAAACTCCAATGTGGTCCCAATTAACATCTTGAAGCCCATTTGGCATATCTTTCAACCAACAAAAATGAAGTCTTCTATCACTTATCTTATCTACCTACATGGGATGGTCTAAAAGCCAAAATACTACATCTTTGACTCTAAAGCTCCTCTAAAATACTACATCTTTGAGGATTTTTTTCTTTGAGCTTCATGTCCTTGATACTATACTCTTGCATTAAATCAAATAAATTCAAGATAAGGTACACAAATTCAAACATGATTTTTTTTTAAAATAAATATATTTAATTCCAAAAATATCTTTATAATTAGATAATTCTAGATTGTAACAATTTTATACAAGTTTTCTACAACCACCAAATCTTATATATTGCTTTAAAGTTATAATAATTATTATAGCTTTAAGCAATGATTTTTTAAATCAAATATTTTTAAATACAAGTATCATAGATATATTAACACTAATATAGATAAGATGAATTAAATAAAAAAATAGAAGTAAAATTAATACTATCTTTTTTAAAAACTTTTTAAAATATTTGTAGATGTGGATTTGACTTTTTAAGTGTTTGTAGGTCATTGATAAGTTAAAAATTTGGCCAACAAGATAGCTATATGTTTTACATGTTTTTCACTTATTTGAAAAATTAACCACTTATAATATAAATTAGTCATATAATATATATGTTTAAAAAAAAAACTTATTAATTAAATACATGTTAGATAACCTATGGAAAGTTGCTACATATTTACTTGGTTAGATAGTATTCATAAAAGCAAGTGTGATACTTTCTTCACTTATATCAATATCTTTTTTATTCTTAGTATTATTTCAAGAATCTCTAGTCTTCTTATATTTGACAATAGCTATTCTAATTTCTATTTTATAACTATTCTTGATTTATTTATTATCTTTTTAAGAAAATTTAAAAGAGTATATTGCTTTTATAGGATTTTGTTATAATTCTTGTCCTTGACAATTTGATAAGAGTGTCAATTTATTATACTAATTTTATTTTTAAAATAAGTATATTAAACTACTTTTTTGTTTTTTTAAAGATTATGCATTGTCTACCATTAAACTACTATTTTTTGTTTTCAAACATTTTTTTTTTTTTAATAAAGTAGACTAATTTTTTTGTAAAAAATTTCATTTGATATTAGAATTTATGGTTTATTTTTTTAATTTAACTTGATGATTTAATGAATTTGTTTATTATAGTTATGGAAGAAAAAATATTAGATGTTTTACTTAGTAGAAGTGAAAATAAATTTGCAACTATTGTATATCTTCACAAACTTATAAATACTCTGAGGACAAAAATTTCATGGATCACCAATGTCAACTACAGATGTTTCATTATTATGCTTATGGCAAAAATCAAAAATAAGATCAAATATGTATACTAAAAAATTATATAGTTGATAGAAGCAAGTAGAACAATTTCACAAGTGAATCCAAAAATTCTTGTTAAAACAAAAAAATTAGTATGCCAAAAAAGTTTGATAGAACGAGATCAAAATTTTGAAAAAATATACAACAAATAAAGCTTTATTTAAAGTTACATCCTTCTAAATAACTTGTTAGATTTACATAAGTTGGATTTTAAAGACACTTGTATTTGGAAGTACTTTCTTTTGATTTGTATTTTTTAACAAAACTAGATTCAGAACTTCTATATGATCTAAATTTATTCTTGAAAGTATTTATTACAAAGAGCTATTTTATATTATAGATTTATTTGAAGAATGGTGTTAATACCTAAAAAAAAATTATTTTATTTTATTATAATTTGTATAAATTACAAGAACCTTAAGTATTTTGTGCCAATATGTATTCTAAATCACTACCAAACTTGTTGGACTATATCTTTGTCACCATTTGTATTGAATATTATATATTATCTTATAAAATATAATATTTATTCAATACATCATTGAAACATTTTTATCTTGTACCAAAAAATAAAAGTGATACACATGATCAAGAATTTGTAAAAACAAAAAATATTTGTATTTTTCAGCAATAAAGTCAGAAATTATAATTCATATTAGTTTTTTTTACATTTTTTAAGAACATTAATAAATTATCTTATTTTTAATATTAAAAATAATTTTCTGTAACTTTAATAAATTTGATTGAAAATAAAAAAATTAACTATGAATAAATTTATATAACTTAAAAAGTTAAATACATTTATATATACTTTAAATACAACTTTGCTTTCCAACAACAAGTCATTTTGGATATATTAAAACTTTGGAGCCAATTTCAAGAGATTTTTGGTGGCCTCAAATTTAAAAAGCTATCAAAGAATTTATTAAATTATGTAACATTTGTACTTAAGCTAATATTCTACACTATCAGTTCTATAGACTTCTACAACTTTTATATATTTCAATACAACCTAAACTATCTATTTTAATATACTTCAAATTTAAATTCTTATAACCATATTTTTATAATAATAGATTTTTTAATAAAATAGTATATTTTGTATTTTTTATAAAAAATATTTTTAGTAAAAAAAACTAAATTTATCTTCAATGATATTCATAGACATCATGAATTTTTAACTACTTTAATATTTCTTTAAGATTTCTAATTTGTATCAAGGTTTTGGAAGAAACTTTTAATATATTAAAGATTGATATCAAGTCATTTTCAACTTTTATGTTCTTAAAATAATAAAAAAATAAGACATGTGAATCACACATTGGAATAAGTTTTTATTTATTTATCATCAAATATTTTTTTATTAATATAATTTTTATATAATCTTATAATAATAAATTTTAAAAAGAAATTAAAATTTATTGTAAATTATGGCTATTATCCACAATATAATACTTTTAACTTTTTAAAGTTAAAAATCTAGCAATATAGGATTTGACATGTAGAATATTATAGTTTCATTCAACAATTAATCTTGTTGTAAGTTAGATTTTGATAGACTTGGTCTATTTTTTATTTAGAAAAATAAATCTAATTAAATATTGATTTTAATTACTATAATTGATAATAGTTCATCATTTTTTCTATATATTTTTTATATTATTATTAGTATAAAAAATAAAAAAATAATATCATATTTTTTTAAATAGATAAAAATCAAGGATTTGGAGCAAAAGAAGTCTTAAATTTAAAGTAGTATCAAAAGAAGTTGAAATATCTTATAATTTGGCAAGAATATGATGGTAAATGCAAATAAGAGGCATTTAAAAATCTTGCAAGTACTTTAAATTATAAAATAAAATAAAATAAAATAAATTAAGAACATCTATTAAAACTTAAGATTTTGAGTATTTACTTACTATATTTATTTTTTTAATAAAAAATATTACTATAATAATTTTATAATAATTAAATTATTACTATTTTCTAATATATATATATATATATTTATTTATTTATTTATGGGAATATTAAATAGACCTAATCTTTTATTAAATAGATCCACCCTTGATGAATGCAGTTGATTTTTATTGGTTGCAAATCCAATAGTGGAAAAATGAATTGAAAGGTCATTTTTACTTTTCATGATGGTTAGAATGAGTGAGTTGATTTAGTAAAAACTTATATCTATTTAACATTTCATATATATATATATATATATATATGCTTTGTTTTCTACCTTTGTTTTATATAGAGCTAGTTATGTTTGTTATTTTTATTGAATCCAATTGAATTTCACTCCCATTTATCTTCAATTGCCATGGACGGATGTATTGTTAATGGATGAATGAATGCACAAAACATCAATGGATGCTAAAACGTCATGTATATTTCAAAATTGAAATAGACTTGGTTACTTAAATAATGTATTATTCAGATTCAATGAGAATAAAATTCTAATAAGATATCCAATCAAAGCCGCTACGTAATTACACTGGAATGAGATCTCAAATCACATCCGGATACAGGCCTTTGATACGGGAACTAGATTAGCCACTCATATGACACCTCAGTACGAGATCTTGATTAGCCCCTGAAATGAGACCTCGGTATGTGATCATAATTTGCCCCCCTGAAATGAGACCTCGAGTTCCGTCGTCGTTGTCGTCGTTGTCGTCGTCGTCGTGTTCCTCGGGGTCAGTGGCGATGTCTACGAGAGGCCTAGGAGACGATGTCCGTGCTGCTTTGTCGAGGACCAGTTTATTAGAAGTGTCCCGGGACCAGCATAGCCGCCAAGCCATGCCACGCTTCCCTGTTGCAGAAATGCCTCACAACGCCCCCCCTGTGTACGCGCTCGATGCGCTCCTCAGGTTTCTTCTCAGCCTTGATTTCCTTATTTCCTCCTCGTCTCTCTTTTTATCCAGAAATTGTGATTTCACTTCTTCTCTTTTCCCTCTTTATTTTGAACCGATTCTTCTCTCTTATATTGCCCTGTATCGAGAGCTTTGACTGCTGCTATGTTGAATTCAATCATGCATCGAGATTAGTCGTTTAGTTGTTAATTTTTTTTTTGAAAAGTAATATGTAATAGACTCTGTCGGAGTTTGAGGAGCTGAATGCTGCGCCTAACTTATGTGCGATTGTGGTCTAGGATGATGGACGCGATGTAAGGTTGTGTCGTTGATACTCGCCGCGCAGTTTTGGACGCATCTGTTATGGCTCATTGTAGTTTCTCATGTTTTTGTCGCTGGAGTTTAGTAAGAATTGTTCGTTTGAGTTTGAGTGTTTTTTTTTTTTTTTTTTTTTTTTTTTTCCTTTTGTTTTATTGGAAGGAGATGGAGATGGCCTCTGTCGTATTCCTGTGTGCCAAAGAGTCTGTACTGATTCATTTTCCACATATCGTGATGTTAAGAACCGATTTTCTCTCAGTATGTTCGTAATACGACACGTGATTTTTGTACGGTTGACAGGCAATTACTCCACGTTTTCAAAGTGAAGGTTTGGTAGTTAATGAAGTGGAACATTTGCCCCAGAAGGATGTCCAAATTTCTCGCACGGATCGCGGCCGGTATCGGAATGAGCGTCAATTCAAGGTGCTCACAGGGACTGCCCAAGCTGGTTCATGTTATTGTGCTCCTATAGCTGGATTCATCGGTAGTTGTGGTGAAACACATAGATAGTCGGCATTGAACTCTACAGATGGTTTAAATGTAATGGAGGGGGATTAATCAACTGATTGTGTCGCCTTGATGTGCAGAATCTCGCAAGTAGTAATAGTGAGCATTAACTGCAACTCTCCTCGTTTCATTTTGGACCTCATCCATGCAGCATGACTGGTGACAGGTCTGTAATCGATAGGGATTTATGGTTTGTCTAATCAACACCAGTCATCAGTCGTAAACTCCAGATGTAATTTCATGGCTTGGTAGTCAATCTCAAGCAGCACATCCTTGTTTAGAACACGAAATTATTTCAGGAGGTTTCCCTTGACTGAGAATGCTGTAATGTCGTGTTGGAATCGAAGCAGGTTACAAACAGGTGCATTGTGGAGTATCGAAATAGTGGAGAGCACTACAATGTGATGAAGCAGTGGGTGGATGTGTCCACCACATAGCCTACTGTTGGTGTTACTGACTACCTTCGCAGTTCAGTTTCGGAAACTAATTTTTTATTGATTAAAACCTACGGCTTATAGATCAGTACTTGTGGAAGTGAGTAGAGTCCCTTATTTCAATTTCTAATTATCTACTTTTGATATTTTTATGTCAGTTAAGTATATTGATCAATTAAGGTATTTTATCAGGGAGCTTTCCATATCCTGAATTGTGCACATGATAGGAGGGTTCTTTGCTTCAGGATCGCTGAGTGTTACTCAAGCCTCGAAGTTAAAGTTTGAATGGTAACGCTTAGTGATACTTCTCTGAAAATAGTTGCCTCAAACAATTGGTTTGTTGAACCTGAAGAATAGCACGTATTGGTTTTTAGCCATCGGTTCAGACCAAATAAATAACACATGTTGTGACGACATTTTGGCGGTTGTATTTATGTAAGCCATTTAATCTGGGCATTTGTAAGACGGAACTTCAATGTTTTTTCAGATACCTTGTACTACTGTGGTGCTCTTTTACAATTTGCCGCAAGAGTGTGAAATGGCCGCAGTTACGGATTTTGTCTCACATGTGCATGAGTGGTGTAAGGCAAAAGCTCAGCTTATTGACAAAAGCTGCAGGACTTTCCTGACACTAAAAGAGTCATCCCCAGAGCCTTGCAGGAACACGCCCAAGTACACGCCACCAAGTGTTCTGCATGCTTGACAAAGGCGTCATAAAAATCTTCCGGTACAAACATCACCCCTCAATCATATGATGAATTTAATACTCAAAAATATTGGCTGGGTGATTTGCAGTTCGATGCATGAATTTGTAAGATGTGCTTCGTTGAAGAATCACATCCCAAATGCTTTTCATGGAGCACGTCATACGAATTTTCAAACTTAGAATCATTGGGTAGAGGATTACTGTCACTTCATTTTGTTCCCTTAGCACTGGAGAACTGAGATTTTGACATAGAAACACCGGTTCATTTTTCTGCTGTAAGTTGTCCAGTCCAATTTTTACTGATGGAAAAATTGCACCATTTAAGAGAGTTAGTTTGCCAGAACTTTTTTGGGACCTCCTCAATGCTGTTTTCAGAGTAAGGTCACACTGAATTGCACCAAGATAGCTTTGGAAGCCGTGACACTTCACATTCGTTCAGATAATGCAGAATTTTATTTAGTCTTAGCTTAATTTTTGGATGTGGTTCCTTAAGGTATCTGATTTCTGGAGTGACAGTGACGTAGTTGGATGTCGAAAGACGGAGTCTCCCAAAGTTTATATCTAGGAGGATTGGAAAAATTCCTCTTGCAGATCCAAATTTCGCATTCACAACTATTCTGTCTCCGCATTTAATTGAATCATGTATTGCCGAATTCGTGTATATGAAATGGGGATTTACAGGATACTGATCTCTGCTCTAGAAACTGCTCAAAGAAGGTTTGTGTGTCGCAATTCTGGAAACATACCAGCCAAAAGAATTACCCTCCCGAAATTGGTCTGAACAACGGGGGAGGCGTGCCTAATAATCGATGGAATGTCACTTTGAGAAGCATAAGATTTGTCATAGAGAATGTTCATTTGTGCTGACGCACGCTTGCAGAGATGAAATACAAATAATGATGTTTGCAGTACTAATGGCAGAAGAAAGAAGTTTCGAGATTCAGCATGATAATTTCCTCCCGTACCGATTACTGCAAGTTGCACTCAGAATGTAAGGAATTGTTACTTTCGAGAGGAGAGTGTAAAATATGAGAATGTGCCTTGAAGTAAACCAAGCCTAATGATAATGAGATTTTTGACCAAGAAGTAACAGAACGTTTTACTATAGCACGCAGTAAATATTGGAAGATGTGTTTGAAAAGTTGTGTAACGGTTAGAATAATACTAGGCTGACCTGTGCAGGAAATGCAACAAGCAGCTGTTATCTCTTCAAGTGCTCTGGTAGAATCACAAGATGGCATCATTCAACATGTTCCAGTCATATTCATGTGGATCATTCGAAGGAACTACTGCTGTCTAGTCACATCAAAACCTGCAGATTCCCAGTTTCCCCCAGGCATTCAGCAATCAGTTCATCACTCAGGGGATTACATTTTTGAATGCTTTCGAAGCTCTTATCACTGAGTGAACTGTCAAGGAAAATGCATTCACATCCCTCTGCAGCTCTCCTGAAACAAGTAAGCAATCAAGCAACCCAATCATTTTGTAACTAATGACATTCTCCTTTAAACAAGAAATGGCAAGACAAACAGGAACATCATTTCTGTGCTCTGCCAGTACACAGGAGTGTGAAAAAGCTCTTCCATTGTAAATTAACCCTTTTACTGCAATAAACCTCTACTTGTGTCCCAGAAAAATAAAATAAAATAAAACTCTTCCTCATTAAGCCTTCATTGATTAAGCTTCCTCCCTTAGTGCTTTGTATATGAGGAAATCATACAGGTGCCCCCATCTTAATCCTATTTGCTTCACTTTCAACAACTGACCATTGATGGGGCAGGAATGGTGCCCATTGATGAGAAAACCAAACTTGATGCTTTCTGCAGTTGCAGAATAGGTAAGCAGCTGGTACATGGTACTGAATGAATAGAAAATCCTAATGGCTCCCCAAATGAGAACATTTTAATAAATCCTAATTTTTTGTTCTATTTAATTGTTCTCAAATATTTTTGTGTTTATGTTTGTGTTTTGCTTTTTTTCAAAACCTCTAGATCTTTAACCATGCACCCTTATACCAATACTTTAGGGATTCCCAACAATTGATTTTGTTTATCAGTGAATTGTTCACATAATTTGAGGCAGTTACCCAACATTTATGTGTTGTAGAGACAGATGAACAATGGACAGATGAAGTAAAAAGGTCAGAGGTGCAAGCTGGGTACCTGTTCTGCAAAATTGGATGCTTTCCCCTTCGAAACAACATGAGTACAGGGCCTCTCACTGCTCCCCATGCAACCCATCCCTTTGTAATGGTTCTGGATACTCTGATCTGGAGACCCTGTTTGTAGTGCCATTGTTGGTTTCTCATAGCACAGAAAGAACTTGTCTGGTACCTTTTCTCAGCTGGTTCTTTACTCTACTCCTACACAAAACAGATTTGGTTTTGAATTGACAATCATTCATCCTTGATTGCCCAGGTAATATGTAACTAATTTGTAGGTCTTTATCTCACTCCTCTTGTTCATTCATCAGATATTAGTGAATGGAAAATGTATGAAAATTTATCAGGGTTGCTTACCTTGTAGTATTTTTGTAGTTATTGATGTTAATAATTTTGCATATACTTTTTAGTCATATTGATTATAATGTGGGCATTAACAGAGCAACAAACAAAAATGTTCCTATAGCTTCACATTTATTCAAAATTTCTCTTCTCTTGGACTTATCTTTCCTTTTTTCATACTGTGTGTACATGTAATACCATAAAGTTGATGGCACTTTGGAATGTTATGTTTAGTGTCTGAAGTTAACTATTCAATAAATTGATTCATGAATTATATTAAGCATCTTTCATCAAATAAAGTTTGTCTATAATTTGGGATGTGTCTTGGGTCAAAAAAAAAAAAAAAAAAAAAAAAAAAAAACTCAAAAACTCAAAAACTAAAAAACTAAAAAACTAAAAAAAACTAAAAAAAAAACTAAAATTTACAACTGTAGAGATATTCAACTGATTTATTTTACTCTACATCAATTAGATTACTATTTATTTCAAAGGAATATTTTGAATTTTTGAATTTTTATAGAAATATTAATTTTTTTATAAGCTCATCAAATAAAGAAAATTGAAATCCAGTGTTTGGTGGATGAATCCATTTTAAATTTACAAGCAACCAATCATGTGGGTCCCAACATTATGAGGGCAACTGAAATGTGGATCATCAATTTTAGCTGCAGTTTTATGATCACCAATCTAATATATATATATATATATATATATATATATTCTCATCTGAAAATTTTATATTATAAGAGATTGAAGTTTTTTAATGAACTTAAGGACATTCGTATACTCGTCTCAATGAGCAGATCAATAATTGGGGCCAAACAATTCTTGTATTTTAAAAGAGAGAATTAATTACAACATTCTTTATGAAATTGCGAGCATGCTCCAAGTGGAGTGGTGTGGTCTTTATTATTTTTCTTTGAGGATGAATATTTTTCATATTTTTTCATATTTTTCACCTAAAAACATACATGCATACATATTGATTGAGAATAAATTAAATACAATTACCATAGAATGTAGTTATTATTGAGGACAAGTAATATAGACAGTGAAGAAGGGTGAGGAATGTTGTAATCTATAATTATCTTTTAGTTTAATTAAATAAGAATACATAAAGAAAGAAATAAAAAAGAAGCACCAACCCAGTGTGACGGTGAAAGTAATGGGATGCCAAGAATCAATTAATCAATCAATCTGTCCATTCATCCATCAATCAAACAGGTGGTAGAAATGCATCACATTCATGAAATTGGAGTCACATTGTAAAATAGCCACATGAACTACTTAGAATATGTCGATTTTCATTAATACAATAACGACAAGAAAAAAAAGTGTAAATAAGAGAAAAATTAATCACAAGAATGGTCAAATATGTTTGATATATATATATATATATATATATTGTTCTAGGTGTGTAAAAGGCATTGAGTATTATGTATGACTTATTTACATATTTTTAAGAAGGAAAAAAAACCAAGCCTACTAATAAAATATTTTTTCTTTATTAAACTAAAATGGTCTAAGCTTGTACAAATTTTGTAGAATTCACTACTGTTGAATATGCATGAGAGGTCGAAATTTAAATTCTATTACTACATATTATTTTAAAAGTCAGCCTCTTATTGTTTTCTGTTACTGAAAGAAGTTGATGATGCAGTTACATTTCTTTTCTGGATACCATGCATAGGGCTGCGCAGTTCTCTATAATAATAATATCCTTAATTAATGTATATATATATATATATATATATTAAAATCAAAAAAGGGTTTTCTTAAGATAAAGTATTACAAGGCATTGCTAATTAACAATCCTCCTTCCATATTCTTTAATTATAAAAAAGCTTAAGACTTCACCTCTCACAGGATTGGGTCGCGTGGCCTAATGGATAAGGCGCTCGCCTCCGGAGCGGGAGATTGTGGGTTCGAGTCCCACCGTGATCGATTGCTAGGGAAATTATAAATTTTTTCAAGAAAACTTATTATGTTTCAGGGCAATTGTGAAGGCATTGTCATTCTAATGTGAAAACGCATTGGATAATCTAAATTTAATATATTTGGATTCGTGATTTACCATTCATTTCATATAAGTTCAGTTATGTACTTATTACAGAAAATTCAATAAACTTGAACCCTAGCACCGAGCCAAATATGGCTCACTGAAACTACTGTTGAATGTATCGAACAAATAACATGTAAGTTAAGACCATCGTTTTATTATAGACAACGAAACATGCCTGAAATTTAGAAACCCAATTCCTAAAAAGAGTCTTATCTGTTTTTAGT
The DNA here is from genome assembly GCF_059467195.1 of Physcomitrium patens. Taxonomy (NCBI): domain Eukaryota; kingdom Viridiplantae; phylum Streptophyta; class Bryopsida; order Funariales; family Funariaceae; genus Physcomitrium; species Physcomitrium patens. The sequence goes on along the minus strand of NC_143429.1, from coordinate 13,173,126 downwards.
ATGATTTGAAATACGATAAACATCAATAATTTATTACTTTTTAGAATGATGAGGCATCTATATATATATATATATATATATATATTTTCCACTAGGCTTTCAATATGATTTTACACAAAGGCTTTGATAAAGACTTCTCAATGTTGTTGTTTTACTTGCTTATTATATGTTTATCTTATTGCTTTTCCAAACACCTTTATATTTACAAAAATGATGTTAATGATAATAAACCATGATGTTGATTAGCATTTTATTTCAAATCTAATTCCAACATATAAACATTATATTTAATTTAAAATATATGAAAACATTACATACAATCATGTCACTTTTTATGATAGTGTTTTGAAGATAAATATTCCAAGACATGATTAAGATATTGTCTTAAAATGAAACATCTTTGCACTATTTTTGAGGATAATTTTTAAAAAAAACTGCAAAAAAAAATAAAAATGTTCATCATTACATAAAGAGGTCAAGACTTTGGCTATTCATATAGTTTTGGAAATAATCATGATTTTATAATAATATTTTGAAGATGCAAGATTTATATTTTTCAAATAATGATATGTATTGTGATGATAAAAATTAGCTAAATTTATTTTATTAAAAGAATTAAGAGACAAAAATTAAAAATTCTAATTGATTGTTTAATTTTAAAAAATTATACTAAAAAAATACTATACATTTTTCTTTTGAGATGTACATACATATATCCATACATATATCCATTTATAATAATCATAATATTCATTTTTTTTACAAATAAATCATTTCCAAAATTTCAAAAATATCCTAACTTCTAAATGCTTATAATTCACTAAAGAGGACCATTATAAAACCTTTGGTTGATTTTGTTGGATATAATATGATAAAATGACGTAGGATTTTACTAAATTGACCCTCCAATTCTAACCATCATGAAAAACAAATTGCGTAGGTATTATTTCTGTAATCTTATGCTCTATTTAAAGATTGTATGTATGTCTATGCATGTTATGCTAAATTTGCCAAATAAATGCACATATATGTCAATTTGTGTAAGAGTTGAAAGAATATATCTTACACAATCTTGACCACGCTCTCTCTTCTCATGTCTGAACAAATTAATTTCTCACCACCCTCACACAAGTTAGTCTATTTTTTAAATAAAAAATTACACATAGCTATTATATATTTCATTATTAGTGAGATGAACATGTAAAGCCTTGTAAAACAATCATATTTTGGATAGGACAAGTGCACATGTTGTGTCCATGATCTTAGCAATTCTTACAATACCAAACATTTGTTGTTGCTTCAACAACTTTGAATTGTGAAGCTATATGTTGTGTAGAGCATTTGTTGTGTCTTGTATAATTAGATGCTTTGTATGATCCGCCTTTTGGTCAACTAATTTTTGGATTTTCTATTTGCATAGTTGTTGATGCTAACTCTTATAGTTGAGCATGCATTATTATTATTATTATTATTTTCTTTCTTTCTTTCTTTTTTGGTACGGTGGTAGTAACTCAAAAGTTTGATCAACATCATCAAAGATAATGTGAAGGTCTTTAGAAGATGAAAATATATTTTGCAGTAGTAAAGGAGATGTTAGACCAATAATATTGAGTAAATAATATTGAGCATGAAACTCTTCCATTGAAAAAGTACTTCTAGTGTGCTGCATATTTTGAATTTTATGCTTATATATTATTCTTAATATCTTTGTCAATATATATGTGCAAAAATTAATATTAAAAACCTCTTTTGTACATTTAAACTCTTCAAAGGTAAGTTTGAGTGCATATATTGATACTCATTTCATTACATTTATAAAATAAAAAATGGTATGTTGATAACATATATGAATCCTTTTTAAACTTTCTTGTGCATTAATCTCTCTTGTTGTATTTAAAAAAATTAAAATAGACCAATTTCTTGTGAATCTTTAATAGAAATCCTTAAATAAGATTTGAAAGTTGAATGTTGACTCTCAACTTAAGAAGTAGTTACACTTCCAAAATAAAAATTATTTATCTAAACTTGATCAAAATGTTTTTTTTTTTTTTTTTTTTTTTTTTGTGGTATCTAATTATTTTGCAAATACTTGACAGCTAAATGGGGTTTGAGAGGAGTATACTTGGTAGAAAGAGAAATCCACTCTTCATTTAAAGCGCCTCAGAAGAAACATTTACGAAATTGGTTCAATCTGCTAAAAATGTAGATTAATCTATTTATATAATTGTGGTAATCTATTTCTTGTAATTTGCTAAATGATTTTTTTGAATGTGCCATATGCAAAGTGAAAAATTAAAAGTAGGAAAATTATTTTTAATGGCATTTATTAATGCCAAATCTCTATAAAATCCAATGCACATAGGTCTAATATTTCCATATAGTTGGAGAAGTTGAGTCAAGACCCAACAAAAAAAAACTTCAGTTTCTTTTTGGAAAAAAATAACAGCAATTGTAAAAGAGGTTTTAAAGCTTGTCATACATATTATAACAATTCTATTTTAAATAAATCATTATTATAACAATCTAAAATGGGATTTGAGTAATGATACTATAAATGAGATTGATATTTTTATGCTTTGTGATAATCGATGAATCGATTTAATAAAATCATAGGTTATTTTAATATTTTTTTATATATAAAAAGTTATTAAAAACACACCTTTCTTTATTACTTCATGATTTATTCTATATACATCTCATGTCTCCAATTTTGTTCTTAACTATTGTTGCTAGCTATTGTATCCACTTCTTGTCCCCACTATGTTTCCACCTTGTCTTGATTCCACCTTTGTACCTTCTATAAAGAAAATTTTGTTGTTAATAGGCTCTTTTGGAGACATAGGAAATATTCTAATATTTTCAGCCAACAAATATTAGATTATTGACAAAAAAAGAGAGCAAAAGATTATTATTACTAGATATCAAGAATTTGAAAATAGATTATATTGTATCAATCAAACTATACTTATTGTGAACTCTACTATCATAGAAAACTAAACTATGGCACAACAAACTTAAATATCTAGCATATTTAAGTTTAAAAAAAAATTATACAAATAAAAAGATCAATTAATTTATGCTGACCTAATCAGATCTATTTTTAAACCTTTTCTAAATAGCTTCAAGTATTTTTCTATCTTCACTGATGATTATTATTGAAGAAGTTGGATTTATTTTCTAGAATCCAATGATGAAGTATTCTCAAAATTATGTGCATTCAAAATATAAGTGAAAAAAGAAATTGTTGAAAAAATCTTGACTCTAAAGACCAACAAAAGAAGTGAATTTTTATCACAAAAATTTCAAGAATATTGTCAAAAATATGGCATAATAAGACAACTAACTCAAGCACTAATCTCTTAGCAAAATAGCATTACTAAGAGACGCAATACAATTATTGTGAAAAAGGCTAGAAGTCTTTTAAATGAGAATACATTACCTTCTATTCTATGGCTTAAAGCAATTAATACTAAAAAAATATCTTATAAATATATGTCCTAAAAATGCTATTAATGCCAAAACACCTTTTGAATTATACTACAAAAGAAAACCTAAAGTATACTACTTAAATTTTTTTAGTTGTGTTACTTATCTTCATGTTAAAAAAAAAAAAAAAAAAAAAAAAAACTCAAAATTTGAAAGTAAAACAAAGAAATGTATATTTTTTGGCTATAACTCTAATAACAAAGCATATTTTTTTTAAGATCCTTCAAAAGAAAAATTATCATTACTAGAGATATTAGCTTTAATAAATTTAAGATTGATTATCAAAATATTGAAAATAATAACAAAAATGAAGAATTTAAAGACATATTTTTTAGATTGGTCAACAATTCAAAAGAAGATTTATCATCAATAGAATAACGAAAAATTCAAAATAAGGAAATAGAAATCTTATTGTTTTATCCACAAACATCCTTGGAAACTATAGAACAATTGTTAGTTGCATAGTCACCAATGTCATGTGCTTCTCTATCTCCAGCAAAATAACTTTCAACAAGAAGAAAGATGGAAAGGTATAGACAATCTTTTACTAAGCTTTGAAATAGTTGGTTTCTAATTATATATTCTAAATAAAATCCTATAGATTATTTTAAAGCAAGTAAAAACAAGAAGTGGAAAGAGGCTGTTGAATAAGAAATCAAAAGTATAAAATAAATAATACATTAAAAACATGTGACTTACCACCTAAGAGAAAACCAAAACATGTAAATGGATTACTAAAAAGAAGATTGGAGTTGAAGGAAATCCTAAAAAATATAAGACATAATTGGTTGCATATGGCTTTGAATAATAAGAAATAAAAGACTTCTTTGAAATCTTTGCTTATATTATAAGATAGAATACTATTAAAAAAATTACAACATTAATTTCATCTTATGAATAAAAAATAAAGTATTATAATATTAAAATTATACTTTAAAATGATATTCTAGAAAAAAAAAAGTATATATAAAAATTCCACATGGTTTTGAAGAATATGGAACCAACAAAAGGATTTAAAAATTCAAATGAACTTTACATAGTCTTTGATAGTCTTCTTGTATTTGGTATAGAAAGATTGATAAGTACCTACAAAAGCTTGGATTATAAAAATCAAATGCAGATCTTTAATTTTTATATTTTTTATCATGAAAAAAAAATATTCTTTTACTTTTATATGTTGATGATTTAACAATTATATGAAATGATACAAAAAAATATTAGAAATTAAAAAAACAATTACAATCAGAGTTGAAATGACAAGCATGAAAATAATTCAAACTTATTTGGATGTAGAGTTTAAACACTTTGAATATGGTATAATTCTTCATTAGAAAAACTATGTAAATTTCATCCTTAATAGATTTGGTATATATGATGGAAATTCTTGTGCAATTCTAATAGATACAAGCTTAAAATTTTAGAATGAAATGGAAGGAAAATTAGTTAATGAAACTAAGTACATAAGACTTGTTGAAAGTTTCTTGTATTTATCAAATGTTGAAATACTTAATATCAATTTTGTGGTGTCATGTAATAATATAGCCATTAGGTGAAAAAAAAAAAAAAAATTATTAAAGAAGAACCTAATTAAAAATATACAGTAAAAAAACATAAATAAATGATAGGTTGGTAGTAAAATCTATTAATTTTAGAACTGTCTTTTATGAAATTTAATTCTATTTATTTTGTAGAACCATAAATAAGAAAAAATAAGGTATATTAAAAAAATAAAGGATATAGGTATATGTAGGAAGAAGTTAGAAGTTGATTTTAGCAAAACATTACCTCAAGAAGATAAGAATTGATACCTAGAGAGGACCAATTGCCAATTAGGGTCAAAATCAAATTTTAAGGCACACACAGAGCACCTATAGTAACTTCAAGATTCTTTTGCAAATTATAAAGCTAGATTTGAGAAGAGACTTGAGGGTTTTTTTTTTAATATTGATTTCATGTTATTTGAATTAATATTGAAATTTTGAGAGATTTTTAAAGTTAATAATGTATTTGGTGGATTTAAGATTTGATTAAGATTTATTTAAGATTTAATAGGATTTGATTGGAATTTGATCTAGGATTAGGATTTAGGATTTAATTAAGATTTGGAATAAATTAGGATTTAGAATTTGTTTAGCATTTAATTAAGATTTATTTAGGATTTATGATTTTATTAAGGTTTAGTTGGAATTAATTTAAGATTTTATTAAGAATTTTTGAAGATTACATTAGGATTTTTTTAGGATAATATAAAGGTTTGATTAGGATTCAATTAGGATTTTTATTTTTTATATTTCTTTAATATTTTTTATTATATATTCTTTATTAAGATTAAGTTATAATTTCTTTATGTTTATTTTTTAAGTTCTTGAGATTTCTTTTGGATTTAATTAAAGATTGATTAACATTGTTATAATTTGATTAAATTTTATTTAATATTCTATTAGAGTTATTAGAGTCATCTTATTGTGAGCTCCATTTTTTCCTCTATAGCCACATGTCTAATACATTTTCAAGTAGACTTCATGTAATACAATAATAGTCAATAATATAATTAGGTATTATACATCACTACAAAAACCTCACTATAAAGCATAAATATGTATATTGAGACATTTAAGAAGAACAATTAATCTAAGAATTTATTATTTAAAAAATAAACTTAGAAATCTTATTACTTATATTAATATTGATTGAAGATGTGATGTTGATCTAAGAAGTGCTACTTTAAGTCTCTTATATATGATTGATACTTCATCTCTTAACTAGATTTCAAAACTACAAGATATTGTTACGTTATCTACAATCATAGTAGAATATCTGAAATTACCAAGAACATTACATGGTTAAGGAAATTATTCAAAGATCTATATATACAACTAAAAGCAATAACACCTATTATAAATGATAATCAAGGGTGCATTAAATTGGTAGCCAATCCAATATTACATGCAAGAACCAAACATATAGAAATTTTATTTATTTTATCAAGAAAAACACAACTTGGTATAATAAAAGTTTTATATATTTATACTAAAGAACAAATAGTTGATTTATCCACTAAGCTAGTCAATAAAATATGGCACAAGAAGCTAATAGAAAATGTGAGATCAACTCATCTTTATGTTTAAATCTATCTCAACTGTTCATAGGAAGCTATTACCTATACCTGAAGATAATATACTTATTTTGTAATTCTTTCTATATCTTAACAAATATCAAGATATTCCAATGATCCATAGCTTCTATTTTTTATTTTTTTATTTTTTTCCAATCTCTGATTAAATCTGTAGGCTTATTAGTAGAAAAAGATTATTGACCTTCAACAACCTACACAAAACTTCTTTTCTTACAAAACTAACATCAATATTTAGCAATAGAAGAAGTATATTAGAAAAAGAGTATATAAAATATTTTTCAGAGTTAGGATTTCTACCACAAATAGAATTTTGTTCAACCTGGAATTAGGGTCCTTAAGTTGTTCCAAAGAGTCACACAATAAATAATATGTATGAGTAATTATATAATCACATCTTCACAAAAGCGTCACTAAGAACCACAAACCTAGCAAAAATAACTCACATTAAATCAACAGTAGTATGAATAAACAAAATTTGAAGAAAATACAAATACAACAAAGCAAGACTAACAATAAGACTTATCAATAAAAGGAACTTTATTTGTTTGAGCACTTAAATAAGAACGTGTGCCATTGCAACAATGTTTCTCCAATGCCTTCACTTATCAAGTGAAAGAAAAGAAAAAGAAATAAATCCTAAGCAAGAAGAGGTATTGGTGAAAAATTGGGAGACACCTAGAATTTCTTTCCTACTTGCATGAGACCCTCCAATATCCTCTCATATGTGAACGAGGTTGATAACCATACAAAGCAAGACAAGAGCATGTTATCAATAAAAGTGACATCATAGTGAAAATATTATACGTAGTATGGATATCAAACATAGTACAAATATTGTTCATAATATGGATATCAAACATAGTAAGAATATTGTTTATTGTAAGGATATCAAGTATAGTAAGGATATCAAAGCACATAGAGAATTTCAAGATGTTATGCTCTAAATATACTTCAAAAAAAATACAAAAAATAAAATAATATAAAAAATGACTTTAAAAACATTTTTTATTGTGTATATATTATTTCTATTATAAAATAATATATATATATATATATATCTTTCTCTTATTCTACATTGCATTGAATTTTAACATATATATACATACATATACCAAATTTATATTTTTAATAAATATTCTAAATTGAAGTATCAATAAAATATTTTATAATAATATTTATATTTTTATATGGAATTTGTTATAATTATATCAATATAATTGTAATAATTCTAATTAATTTGACTTGTATTCATAAAAAATTTGGGATAGTGATGAAGTAGGGACTAAGTAGAAACATGGATGAGATTGGGATAGAGGTTGGAAATGGGATTAGAGACATGAAACAAGTACATATTGAATTATGAGGTAGTAAAAGAAGGTGTAGCTTTAACAAAATTAGAGTGTAGTTTTAATAACTTTCTATATGTATCTATTTATATAAACTTCCTTATCAACACCTACATTTAACTTGGCTAATAACAATCAAAGCAGATGTAAAGCAAAGAAGTTGGATTGAGGAAGGAATATTATCCAATTAACAAAATATGAAGAATTACCAACCACAAGAGCTATTTTTGATGAAAAAAAATCCTAGAGGATTCAATTAATAATGAATTAACACTATCTTCATCATATATAACACAACATGATTTTATTTCTCGCCGCTTGGTCATTGCACCAAAAGAATGTACCAAAGAAAAATTAGATTTAAATCTATATATATATGAACTTGACCCTTGAAATTTGATTTTTTAGCTTGATAACAATGCCAATCATTTAGCAAAAAATATTTGCTAATAATTGAGATTCCAAAAGTTTAATGTTCTTAAGTGGTTTGCATAGTCTTGTGATTGAAATCCAATTGAGCATCTTTTGGTAGGGCTAAAATACCGTCTCAATTAATATCAATGTGCTCCAATAGGAATTTTAGAATTGTGGGAGCATATTGAGGAATGTTGGGATTCTATTACACTAGAGTAGAGAAAGTTGTATGAGAGCATGCCAAAACAAATCCAAGCTATTTTAGCTAGTAAAGGTAGGTGGAGAAAGTATTAAATTATTTTATGATGGAGGATGCAAAAGTGAGTGAAGAAACATAATTTCTATCAAATATAATTTTCTTGCACGTATTAATGTAAATGAGACATTTTTTCATGTCTGCTAAAACTATTATCTTGCACAATTTGTGGTTTTATGATGACCTATTGCCAATTTCTCTGCATTATTGTTTGAATCGGGAATTACAAGAGTTTGACTCAGTTTTGCTACACACTGTGTATATATCAAAATGATTTTCAGAAGCTCAACTCATGTGGCTACAGAAGACACCACGTCGGCGCAGGGAGAGTTTCTAGACGACAAAGTCTCACTTTGGATGCATCGATGCGATGCGATGCGATGGAGATTCTTCAGCGCGATGAAAAATCTGTCGTAGGGTCGTATAATCCCGACTCATGGTGTCCAGGATTCTTCCTCAAGTCGATCTCAGTGCGGACTCGGATCGACACAGTGTCAATCTAGATTAAACAGATAGTCTTCAACCCAGTTTGGGCTCAGTTTAGACGCTGTGGACCGCGCAATGCGCTGCTCGCAATCCATTCCGACGCGTCGCCCGGCTGCGATTGTTTCTGTCACTCGCAATGCCTCACGTGTAGTCTTCGACTGGTGGAACTCCTCTCCCTGATGGGTCAAGTTTGTGTTAAGAAATGAGTTCGTGAGGAGGGTGATCGTTTGTGAAGCAGTGGCCCCGACCAGCCGCCTCCTGTCCGTGATTCTCACGCCGCACGCGCGAAGGATCTGTGTGGGAGTACCGCAGTGCACGTGACCCACACGCAGCCGCAATCGCATGTCCTTCCGTTCTTCAACCCTGACACTGCCCAGCTGAGTGGGAAATCCACCGCTTACTTGAGTAGATTGAACCAAAAGGTGTCGATAGGTGTTTAGAATACAGCAGCTTTCAGTAGGTTCATTGCATTGAGCTTTCCTCGTTAGAGGACTGCTGGAAGCGCACGTAATCTATCAGTGATGAGTTTTGGGAAAACCCTACCCTGAAAGAGCTCTAACAAAAAACGCAGAAGCTCTGTATAGTCTTGCTCGAGCTCAACAGAAGCGTAAAGCATGTTTTCTTAGGTTGCAAATGTTTGCATGATGCTTACTTGTGTGGTGGAAAAAAGAAAAAAGAAAAACTGGTTGCTAGTGTTGCGATGGCGAGTTGGAGCAAACACTACTCGTCGGTCGGCTAATTTCGTTTTCCCCTCCCACGATAAGAAGTAAAATTACCACAGAAGTGCTTCTTCTACTTCACATTGAGCTCATGTATAAGTAGACAATCATTCTTTAATCTGGGTTCTACGCACTCGCACAGAGAACGTGGGGACATCCCCGGGTGAGAGAGGCTGTTGCGTCAACGCCCTAGTCAGCCTGTACTAACTGCCGTGAACCCTAAGATAATCTTATTGTTTGTCTGTTGGGTCCTTTTGTCTGTATTGTCCTTGTTTGTTTCCAGCCACCTTGTCTGTCTGGCTGGGTAGATCATTGCCATTCCTCTCTACCAGGTCGGTCAAACACTGAAAGCTAATAAGTACAGCCAAGTTACTGAGACAGCTGCAGGAGCAACGAGATCGAGATGAAGTGATGGTTGGTGTAAGGTGTCTGTTGTGGATGATTCTACACGTTACCACATCAGAGCCCCGAACCGAAGAGGAGCTCCACGAGAAAGTATAAAAACACTTGCCGGGTGAATTGCAACAGGTAAGGCTGTAGAGAGGGTTCTCTGGTTTCCAAATTGAGTGGAGGTTCTTTTCGATAGCCATGAACCACTTTCCTGATGCAGTTCAGGACCACATGGACTTGACAGGGATCTGGGAGTTATGGTGGGTGTTATGATTTCCCAGTTGACTGTGCCGTGATACCCATTCAGCGAGTAACAGTTTTCACTGTATCGGAGCAGTGGGGTGTGTTGCTTTTGTCGTTGCTGGCTATGGTAGATGGAGCAGAATCAAGTGCAGCACACAGGCCGAGGCTTTTTGGAAATAAGCATATCGTTGGTGTCCTTGCTCAGTTGGGAATTCTTTGTCGCAGTAAATATGGTAATTCTGTGGACTGTGACAATGAGTGCGTATTCGGTTTGTGGTGAACTACTATCCGCCTGAGGCGGCACTTTCCCTCCCCCACCCTGCAGGACAGGGTACAAAAGTTACAAATGTGTACAACAGGGTACCAACTAGTGACGGTATTCACTTGAACAATGCTAGTAGCGAAAGTTAGTATGATGTATAGTTGCACAGTTGTGCTCAGTTGCAATTATCTCATTTATGTTTTACGTGGTCTGTACACGACTCGTGCATTCAAATCCCCAAAACTAAATGGATACAGGCCCAATATATTGGATTTTCATTGTATTTGACCACCGCCATCGGCAAACTATATTGAACCGACGCTTCACTATGACATTTCCCTTCAAAGGGGTTGATCTGTAAGTGAACCGTAACCTCAGCGAAATTTTGCGACTTCCTAACATCAACTTAATCAAGCGCAATAAGTCTAGTACAAGTGTTCGGACATTGCTTTGAATTTATTAAGGATGCTCTAGAAGAGTACTGCTCCAAACCGACGACGTGTAATAAGGTTCTGCAGCTGCATAGCAGTTATTTTCACATAGCTCAATAAAATCACTCTAGAAGTGTAAATCATTTGTCCTGAGACGCGAATTTGTACCGCGAAGAGTAGCCACGCCAGACTGAGACGAATGTGTCAATGACGCCTCGTCGTGACTCGTATGAAGTTAATTGATCATTCCGTGTCATACCAACTTTTTGGTTAACATCTCACTCGCCTGGGTGTTCACACATAGTTTTCTCGATATGGTAAGCGACATTCGAAGTTGCACTCCCCCTCCCCTGTGGCAATATGCCCAAGAACTTATTCAGGGATATTAAATGTGACCCGTTCAGGCGTTAACGTCTGCTTGGGAGGTACAAACTGTCGGTGATGTTGCTTGTGCCAGCGACCCAAAGAAAGAGTCGGCTGATCACCCAAACCATTCAACATCTAATCTTGCTTTTAATCTCTTTTTCAATGCGTCCGTTGTAAGCGTACTGATCCTGACAGAGATCACACACATGGGACCTCTGGCAGACTCTGATCACCTGTTCCCGACCTTGAACCTAATTTACTCACAGTGTGAATACATTTGATGTAAACAATGGAATACTTAAAGGTTTCGATACCAGATGTATGATCCCGATTCGTGGCTTTTTCAAGCTACTTGAAGAAACAACAGTCTCGCTCACGCAACAGAGAATGAATTCTCGACGCTCTCACAACAATGACCAAGTGCTTGCCGAAGTACTGGATGCATGTGTGGCTTTGCAAGCTCGAGAAATCTCTCTCTCTCTCTCTCTCTCTCGCTCTCGCTCTCCAGCAGGTGGCAAACCTCGATTCTCAACCCGATTTTCGTCGCAATTTAACTTCTAAGAATCCAATTTAAGAACCATTAATGCCATCCTTAAGGGAACCATTAAGACCATCGCAATTTAACTTCTAAGAACCTTAAGGCATGACCTTAAGGGCATCCATACTGCACTCGTCCACATCCATAGCCATCGCCTTGCTTGATAAAACACTAAAAAACCCCTTCATAGGGTAATAGGGCTCCCATGCTATTCGGTCACCTTGCGACACACGAGGAGAATGAGGCCTCAACGTGACTTCAACTAGTTTGACCCTCTGGCCACGGAAGTCTCCAATATTAGTTTTTAATTTTTTTTGGTATAATTTAGTCATTGATGATTCCAACAATTACTGGTTGTATGGCAATCGGACTCGCTCCTGGACCTATCTGCTATTAGTTAAGGCGCGATGAATGTGGCTCAAAGTCCAAGCAAGTCAGTGGCCACTTGTGTGCAGGAAGGGTTTATATACTACTGGTGCTAAACCACGTCGCGGCCTAACTAATCTCGGTCCAAACAATCGCAAAACAAAACCAAAGAAAACACACACAAACACAGACAAACACAACACAATACAACACAGAAACACAAAAAAAAAAAAAAAAGTAAAAGTAAAAGTAAAAGTAAAAGAGCAAAAAAAGCAAAAAAAAAGCAAAGCAAATGAAAAGAATAAAGAAAAACAAAGAAACAAAACACTTCATCTCGAGCGTCTCATGAGCTTTTTTTCCACGACGCACAAAGAACCAAACTTTGCAGTACTATCAAGCATTGGGCTCGACCCCATCCATGCAGTTTCAGATCCACATCCCAGTTACGTAACCGTTACTCCCCGAAGAAGGATATTCCATGGCTCGAGACCAATGCTCCTGCTCACTTGGATTGTGTATGTCGGCGACTCGTTCCGCTCGGGGAGCTCCCCCCTCCTACAGCTCTGGAAGCTAGAGCTGGGTAAACTGTGTTCCGGCAAGATCTACAGTATCGAGTGTTCCCCTTTTGGAGTTGATCGATTCCGACTCGGAGGAACTCCAACTTGCGATTGTCAGTCCACCGAAGGTATTCAAAAACTGATCTACCCACTATTCGGAAGCCCTCGTTGAACTTGTTTTCTATAAACTCACTAGCCGCCAGTTCGATTTGCTCATCGAGTTTAGTATCTCCAGTTCTTTCGCCGGTTCTCAATTCTTCATTGATCTCCGGAGCCCCGCTTATTAGAACGAGTAATCAGACCTCTCCCCCGTCTGAGATTCCACAGGAATGCAACTTACAAAGGAAGTCAAGATTTCAGGGCCCCTGGACTCCAGATTCTAGGCTCGGCAGTGGTTGTAGAACCATGCAAGTGCCATGGCTTTGTTTTGTTTGATCCAGGGTGGTGAGTGGTTAAAAAACCAAAAAACTAAAACAAAGCTCAACGCCGCTTCGTCTTATTTCTACCGATCAACATCTCGTAAAGTGAACTCGTTGTATTCCTGTCATTTGTCGGTTTTTTCTTTTTCTTTTTCACTATTCACTTTTCAAGAGTAAGATAATCTTCTTCTGGTTCCAGTTCCTCAGCGATGGCTGTAAACAAACTTGCTGAACTTATTTCTGCTAATAATAGCAGTAACACATAAGAAGAAGGAGACGAAGATCTCCCAACTAAGGACTCAACAGATTCACATTGGAGCATCAATTTCGATCAGGGGAAGGGGAAGCTAGAGTTCTGGTGGTGACGATGTGTGAATGGAATTATAAAATTTGGGCCCTCCGTATACCTACAAATATTTGCTTTACCTGTAAAGATTGACCCTCTTGATGATTCAAATTGACAAACATGTACAACGCCCAGAAGGGCAGGGCCCCTAATTCCAAACCTACAGTTGCCTGCATGCGACTGGCAAAAATGACCTTTCCAATCGAGGAATGATAATTTGGTACACAGAAAGGCCAGATTTTGCACAAGACTCACGACAATTGAATCAGGGGTGAAAGATACATGAATCTTCTTTATGCGGCAAAGTGTTCACACCAATGCCTCTCCGGCACTGGCTCTGACATCCGTGACCGTACAGATTAGACCTATTTTCTATGTACTTTTATCCCTCGGTGAAATTGCACTTTTTCCTTCATTTTTGTTTCAGCTTCCAGAACTTAGATATCTTACATGAATCTCTCTCTCTCTTTCTCTCTCACCATAAATATAGATATATATATATGTATATATATATATACATTATTTATTCATTCATTCATCAGAGAATATCTAAGATCTGTTTTTCTCTTTTAACATGCGACGTGGAGGATATAAGTTTCACTTTTTCTTATTGTTTCGAAGATCATTCCCTGCAGGAGTCTGCCATCTACTGCGGATGGTTTAATTACTTAGTAAAATTCAATAAGATGACATGGCTGATAAGTAAGAAATGTTTTGGTTAAAAAGATATTATTTTTCTAAACGTGGAACTAAGTTTCTGGGTACAAACTTAGCAAATAAGTTGTGGGTCTACGAGAGAAGACTTTATTTGGTTGTCATCAATGAAATAATAACCATTTATTGGTGCATAATGATCATGAAGAATTGATTGGTGAAGAGTGGTCATGTGCAATTGAATAGTATATAGTTGTTATGAACAATTGATGGTTGATTGGTGAATAGTGGTTATGAACGATTGTTATCAACAGAGACTTCCTTATAGTTTGTACATGGTACTTTTAACTCTATTATGGAAAACCTTTCAAGTGAAAAGATTCCATGACAATGGTTTTTTTTTTAGTATGACCTTATGTTCTTTATCTTAAACCAAACAAATAACTTCATTTGTACTTTTGAAAATGTTGTCTGCATACTGTAAAATGATCTTGTACAACGTATAATTTTGAGGCATGTTCAAACTGTGCAAATTTAATATCATCAACTTTGTATGAAAAGCTAAAACAGAGTTAGATTTATGTTCAAAGTTTTAAAATAACTTCAAATTATATTAATTTTAACTGAAAATTCAAAAAAGTTGCATATCATTACATTTTTAGAAATCATGACTAAAAATATAATCATAATGCTATTTAAATCAGGTCAAAATGTTGCACAGTTTATGTTTAACAAATGCTGTAAATCAGTTCAAGAAGGGATTCATTTCATGTCCCTCAGGAATTCATACCAACACACACTATACATCACTCAATAGAATAATAACTCGTGCGGAAATCACCCATCTTCAATATTTAGCAACAATATATGACCATTACAAAGTCTATCACTACCAATAACAATAATCAACATACATTATTTACTTCCAAAGACACCCAAAGTCTCGTGCAATATTTGCAAGGAGCAGAGTAGAAGTATCATTCCTGTAAAAAAAAACTAAATAAACAGAAACGGTAGCTTTATACATTTGTAGATTCTTTCACAGTTGGTATAAATGGTAGACTTGTGCAGATTCACACTTGGATGGATAAGCTGTTGCCTATTATTATTATTATTATTATTATTATCATCATTATTGTTATTGTTTTTACGATGATTATGTTTCGCAAGTGGGATGTTTAATGAGTAAACATGATGATTAGCTTTGAAGGACCGAATTGTAAATCCCAATGTCCGAAAGCGGGCTCACTTGTACGTCGGAGAAGCTTTGATGCTTCCAGAACCACCTCTTTTTGTCTGAAGCGCTGGCAGACATCAGTGTCATCTAAGCTACTGAGATCCTGCAGAAGACTGAGATTGGCTCTTCATCTTCTAGAGAGTGGGAAATAAATCAGAACCTGCACTCGCTCATCAGGGATGAAGGAAAAAAGAAAAGAAAAGAAAAGAAAACAAGAAGGAAAAAAGAAGTAGAAAGGTAGCGAGAAACTCAGAAAGACGCAGATTTAATGCAGTCCAGTGTACAGCACGAGTATGCGCAGAGTAACACCACCCATCTAGAACTGGGCGTTTTAATATTATCAATATTCTTTTCATTTTTTTCCCTTTTCACCGCCGAACCTCTGATCGCACCATCAGTATGATTGCCCTGATTTTTAAAACCTGCTTCATATATTCCTTTACAATATATATATATATATATATATATATATATATGTGTGTGTGTGTGTGTGTGTTGTGTGTATACATATTATGTAGCACGACCACTCCCGCTCTCTCCCACCAGGACCGTCTTCTGAAGTGTGGTATATTTGTTTTTGTTTTTGTTTTGTTTTTTTTGTTTTTTTTTTTGTTTTTTTGGCAGCAGATTCCTTCATCACCCAGCTCCGTTAGTATGAACGTGCCCCTGACGTGAGGTCTGATCATCGACGACGGGAACATGGGCGAGGCGATGAATGCGTCTGGATCATCTGCGTTGTTTAGCGTGGATTACTGTAATAATCTGAGATCCAAGTACACACACATTGCCATGCAAATCTAAGTCAGCGTTTTCACCGCATTGTCCTGCATGATGCTCCTCCTCCATCTCCCCCTGCTTTTGCTTCTTTGCTCGCTATTGCAATTGCTTCTCCGGCTCTGCACTGAAGGATCCTTCATAGCTTGCAGAGGCTTGGCCATAGTTTTTGTATAGAAAACTGGCAGTGATGCGATGGTGCATGGTGTCCAGGACATAAATACTCCGTGCTGCTTGGATCACACAATAGTGTATGGGAATGAGGAACATGGCATGGAATTTGGATTCCATGGAGAAAAGTGTTGAGGATAATGTTCTAATTCAGGTGAGCATGATGTGTGTTGTGTAATCACAATGATTCCCTACTTTTTGTAACAAAAGCATTTTGAAATTATAATTGAAGGTTTAAAAGCAAAATTGCCCTTATGGCAATTTGATTATATTCTTCATATGTTGATACTTACAAATTATAATTGAAATCATGTTTCTTTTGTTAAACATCATTAACTAAATTCTTTTCATCATTGTTTCATACTTAAATTAGTTTGAGCACTTTTATTTGCAAAGAGACCATTTATCATCTCCAACAAATACACACACCAACAAAAAGCTACCATAAAATTAAACCCATGACACAACTTGACAATAATACATTGCAAGAATAAGGAGCTTGATTTACTCTAGATTTCGATTTCAAGAATTATAGAGATATGATTGTTTTATGTTTTGTACATATATATTTATAATTTTTGGAATCAAAAACTTGAAATCAAAATCTACACGTAATAATATACCCCCCCCCCCAAAAGAAAAAAAGGAAAAAGAAAAAGAATCACTGCAAACATTTCAGACATTCCAGTTCTACAAATGTGAAGCATCACTACAAGTCAACAACCCTATTCGTTTGTTATATATATATATATATATATATATATATAACTGAGTATGTGAATATGCAAATATGTATGTCTGTATTTCAATATTTTATTCCTTACCACAAACTTGGAGTGTGTTTTCATCTCTTTTTTCTACTCGTGACTTCGTTTCCCCACAAACTTACTTGCTAACCAGCGAAGCGACGACGACGACGTGGGCACCGCACCGCTTGCAGGACCCAACTCAACCATGAGGAGCGAGAGATGCGTCGCCGCCGCGGTCTAGAGAAAGGCGCGGCAGCGCAACCAGCAACATCAGCAGCCCCAAAAGAAGAAGAAGAAGACGCAGCGGAAGCACAGCCAGGAACTGCGGACGGAGGGGGAGGGGGGGGGGGGGGGATCGACTATTCACACCACCACGTGAATCGTGATGCCATTCCCCAATTTACAAAGTCACGCACCTCCACCCCCACTCACGTCAAGACAATTTTTTTCGCTCAGAATAGATGCCCGTTTCCAGGAAGAGAGAACCCGGAGGACCCACCCCTCCAGGCAGCCGGGGGGAACCCATTAACAAAAATTAATAATAATACTTATTATTGGTATATAAATCAGATTAACAAATTTACTGATACACAAATTAATATAATACAACAAATGGACGCGCACCGGAGAGGACAGAATACGCGGTAAGAATAGGGCGTGGAGAGCATCTTGCGAGCCAATGGGCTGGCGCAGGGCCTGGAATAGCACCGCCGCGGGCGGAAGTGCGACGACCCATCTTGGGCCGCAGACCGGCACCGATGCATCGATGGAAGTCCCCCTCCCCCCACCGCAAAGCACGCAGTGATTATCAGTATTAAATGCCGGAAGAAAAACAATAATAAATATAATCTCTCCCTCCCCCCCCAACCCCCGCAATCCCGAACCCCCGTCCCCCTCCCCGCGCTCCTTACCACCTGCAACAGATCCCGGGCGCGACGTCAGTGGGCTCAGCCTGCCTGCAACCCAAGGCGGTAACGAGCACCAGACAAAGCCGCGACGGGGCTACCCGAGCTGCGAAGATTGAATCCATTTCATCCGCGTCTCTCGGCTTGGCCAGACTTTACCGAGCTCCCCACACACGCAGGTTGATGCGGACGTGCGTAAGCGAAAGCCCAGATCATTAGCTTTTTCTCCCTCCCTCACCCAAGCGTGAATTCTAGAGCCGTGAGACCATCTGTTGGAGCTCGCGGGGGGGGGGGAGGTAGTGGTAGTGTAGCGACGACGTGGTGCGGATGGGCGCGGGACAGTGGTGGTGGTGGTTGTGTTAAGCAGTTGTGGATGTGAGTGGAGGTAGCCCGTCGAGAGAGGTTTTGACCGGATTATAGCTTCAGGGTCTTGCGTTGGTTATAACCAGCAACGGAGGAGCGGCGATCGGGGGTGCGAGGGTGCGTTGGGACTCTCTGACGTTGTCGGAAGCCTTTATTGACGTGTCAAGAGCTCATCGGATCACTCCCTGCCCAGAAAAGCGGAAGCATGTAAGACTCAGCTGACGTCCGGAGGCTAATTAGTCGGGGAGGAGGAATCTGTTTCGTGCCAGCGTTCCAGTTCTGTTTGCGCGTGTGTGTTGCCGTCGTAGAGTTCAGGGGGTGTTGGATATGTGAGCTTCGCTTCACTTGTTTGTGTTAGTCTGCAGCAGTGGTTGCGATAAAGAGGTGTGGTTCTCTCACTTGCTTGCGCGTGTGCTGCTGCTGCTGAGCCGCCAAGGTTGGTAGCTAGCCGCGATCGATCGGTAAGCAGCGCGTGTCAGAGGGTTTGAAGTGGGGATGTGAGAACGGCGGTTTGAGAGGGAATGGGTAGTGGGTGGGAACCTCGTGGTTGAAGTTTGCGACCTGCGAATTGCGACGCTGTTAACTAGTTTGCATGTTGACCACTGTTGGTGTTCTCCAGTTCATTCCGGCGCCGCAAGTTTGAAATTAGCAGACTAGTAACTTTTTCCAGGCACCTTAGGTTGGGTTACATTACGGGGGCTGCACAGTGCTGTGCATTTCGGAGCCTGGATACTGACGTTTTAGAGAAATCACAAGCGTCCATTGTCGAGTATTCTACATAGCTTGTACAGTGGCTGTTTCTGTTGGTACCAGTCTGCGTTAGCTTGGAACCTGTCGAGGTGACCTCCAGATCTTTCACATCACAACCATGTTTTTGTCTCAGGGCCTGCTCATGTATGCTGTGGCATACCTGAGTGCCTTGATTCATACCTCAGGACTTGACACTTGGAAACAAACAAGCGTGAAGTTGCTCTTCCTGGTACACTTTATTTGGTCCTGATTTCGTCGAAATGGAATATGAGCGAGTTAAAATTCAATAAGCTCTTACTTTAGAATTCAGCTTGTGCTCTAGTGCAACACATTTTTAAACTTAAGCCTACAACATCCTCAATTCAGTGTAAGCTTCGTACGCTTAATCGTAACCGATATGGAAAGTGCAGCTGCCACCGAGACTGTTTCAATTATATGGTCTCGACTGTAGATGACCCACCTTCGTCGTGCTCTTAATTTCGGCGGGCACAAAGTTCAGGCCCAGAACTTGAATCTGCTTTGGATGTTAAAGATGGCAAGAAGTTTGATTCATGCTCCATCCCCAAACAAATTTAGAGTATGCTAAAGCTCAGAGAAGTTTCGTTCAGGTGTAGAGTGCGCTGATAGCTTCCGCATTCACATGCGTGGTCCCTGAAATTTCTATATTTTTGGAAAGGAGTCCACACATACCTGAAACCGACCGCATCGTAAGGTTCAATTATGAGCGGGCTAGGATGTAGTAGCAACTATTGCGTGCTCTCACTCCGGAAGATCTCAACGAAATTCTTCGGTAGAGGTCGTTTGCCTTGTTCTAGTTGCCAAGCTTCAGTGACTAGCGGTAAAAGGAATGGCGTTTTGAGGTAAACTGCATTTTCTTGTGATGTTCAGAGAGTGACTGATAGATTCGATTCATTTCTTGCAGTTGCTCCTCACGGTTTTTATCGAGCACAGAACCTTGCCTTCACTCATAGAACGTCCACCCACGTTCTTAAAAACATTTTGGAGTACCCAAAAAGCATTGAAGAGTTTTCATGGTATGTGAGCTATCAGCAGATTTCAACAAAGCAGAAGGCACCATCTCAATCATGACTCGACCGACGCAATTGAGCTTTGAAGTAACGTTGTGAGCATGCGTCAGAGGATCGTGCTTAGAGGTGAGCGTCTCTGTAAAACACGCCTTCCATAGTGTCTCTAGGCAATGCGCTGCATATTTCCCTCTCCAAAGCCGTTGGGTGCGTCGAGTTCTTGATCACTGTACAGGTTTTCCAAGTCTCGACCGTGTCCTGAGAGCATCGCATTCTACCTTAAATGAGGAGTTACACATTTTATTATGAGCTCGGCTTCCTGCACCTGTTGCTCATGCGGCCCCCAAATAGATCACATTCGCGGAGATAGTGCACTGAAATACATGTAGCTAGTCATACAAAAGCTCCATCCCCAAGTCATCTTATACAGATATTCGCTTTTTATCTCGATGTTCCGTTTTACCGACACAATATACTTTCTGATCAATGGTCGTGCTTCTTCGTCCATCTGCCTGCAGTTCTTCACTTTTAAGAGTTGTTTTGTAGTAGCTACATGCATGGTGAAGACTAACAACCTCTGTGACGCCTTTTACAGATTTTTAAGGAATCAATCGTGTATCCGACTACAGCCCTTCATCGTCGTGTGGAGATTACTGGCTGCATCGGGAGCGGTCCAGGCTATGTTGTGTCTCAATTCTTCTGTAGAAGAGATTCCCCGTTGACACAGCTTCTTTGGATGACAAGTGACTTCCGCAACTCCGAGTTCCGGAGCATTCTAAACCCGACGGTGGCGACGCTCCACCCTGTGATCTGTAGCAGACCAGGTGAGCCGTCGTTCATCCGGGACGAACACTTCATAAGATCTCTGGATCGGGATTTTAAACCCGCCACGATTAGAGAAAACTACGATTTCGCCAGCCGGATACAGTCGCTTATGAGTGGTGAAGTTGCCCTTGGCAACTTGCAGGATGCCCATGGCGGGGCGGGGCCATCATCCCTCATGGAATCGTCCGGCCTCGTTCCGAACGGGCTCATTCCTCTGGGGATGCAGGTAGACCCCCAGCATGACCAAAACTCACGAGCGCCGAGTCGCTACGAGGCACAGAAGCGGCGAGACTGGAACACCTTTGGACAGTATCTTCGAAATCATCGTCCACCCTTAGCGCTGGCACGGTGTACAGGAGTGCATGTGTTAGAGTTTGTGCGCTATCTTGACCAATTCGGCAAGACCAAGGTGCACGTCCAATCGTGCCCCTTCTTTGGGTTGCCTCATCCCCCACATCCCTGTCCATGTCCGCTGCGGCAAGCGTGGGGATCCCTCGACGCGCTCATCGGTAGGTTACGGGCGGCATTTGAAGAGAATGGGGGCAAACCCGAGAGCAATCCCTTCGGCGCTCGCCAAGTGCGTCTGTACTTGCGCGAGGTGCGTGAGATGCAGGCCAAGGCGCGAGGCATCGCCTACGAGAAGAAAAAGCGAAAGCGAATGCCGAATGCCGCATCGGATAGCTCTCAGAACGGTGTAAATGGAGTGAACGGCATCAACCTAAGCGGTGTGGTCGGCGGCATGAACAACGGGAATGTGCATGGCATGCCGACGCAGCAGTGAGCGAACTGTTTGAACATACGCAGTTTTGGTCGTTACAGGTTATATACAACGGCACCACTGAAGTGCTGGTGTCCCTCTACAAAAGGTGAATTATTTTTGTCACAAAGACGACGAGGACGATGGTTTGCGGAGCTTCTGCAGCAAGACGGCAACGACGGATTCTTCTTTGTACATACATGCTCTTAGACTTCTATCTTATCCTTCAGTGAATCTGTCTAAACTCTCTTTATACCCTACGCTTCACCTCCAAGCTTCACCATCTCCAATTACGTGTACGCAAGAAGATCAATCGCGAATCGCTCCGTCGATCTGTATAGGTTCCACAAGGTATAGGTATAGCTGTGAGCACCTCTCTATCTCTGCCTCCCTCTCTCTCGCTCGCTCTCTTTTTCACTTTCTCTTTCTCTATAATATTACTTCACCTGCTCGAGATCCACCTTATTCATCTTCATCGGTTTTGCAAAATAATTGGGGCAATCTGTTTCTACCTTATTTTGCTGCATCCATCTCCGAGGCTCTTCTCCTGTGGAATGGAATAAATACCAGAGGTCCCTCGGGGACGGAGGCTCCAGGATGATGATAAAGTGTATCTAGACAGTACTCCTGGTGTATGGGAATAGCTAGACTACTTGCCGCAATTCGTAGGAGCCTCTTCGTCCAGAGGAGCTGTGAGGAGCTTGCCTGTAAAATTCTCGCTATTTATGGCCATTTCTTCCTCTCCCACTACATTCTTTTCTTTCTCATGACTTGTTCGTGCACCAGTGCATGCCGATCCCTTCAGATCAAATCGTCTAATTTTAGTTGCATTTGTTTGATCATTCCTTCATTGTTTTCCGCCTTGCCAGATTTTACTCACCTTTCTCACTCATGCCTTAACCATGATTACACTTGCTAGCCTGCACGTGATGCTTGTGTTAATCAATCCACTTGACAAGCACGACAAGTTTGCGCATGAATGGCACTCAGGAAGTGTTTTTCATGCCTGCTGTATTTCATAAGTTGCCATTTCGTAACAGCATGGATCAGTTGGATAGTTCCTTAGTACTGGGCTCCTAACCTCTCCCATTGTATCTTCCAGTTGACATTCTCCCCGACCAGTTTGCGTCAACTGGGGTTAATGAAGCTGCGAACAATCATGGAACGTATTGTAGGTGCAAATGTTCGCGGAGACCAGGACTGCCTCTCCCAGGCAAGACTGATGCATGTGATTCGCATCAATCGACGATGCGCAACACTTTCAAACTCTGTGCTTCCCGGTACTTAAATTGTCACAAACTACTGGTGCAACGGCAGATGTCGCAAAACGAGCGTGAGAGAGAAGTCAGCTTTGGATGTGTTACTCTTTTCCACAGCACCCGTTTAGATTCACCCAGCTACAGTGCTTGTCCGAAGCAGCCTGCCATACTCATACGCCACCACGATGCACGCAAGGACACGGCGCGTCGCGTACATCTGCATACTTTCTCACCACAACGCATTCCTAATGCCCCTTCCAATATCCAAGCCTGGCCTGATCAGATGCTACTGGTCCAGCCACCTCACCCTCCTCATGCTTTTCTGTTTCTGCCTAGTCAATAAGCTCCACCCATTTTTCGCTCCACTTCTCACCTCTTTCGTCTCCTTCTCCACCTTTTTATACTTCGATGTTTCTTTTAATTTTTATCTCACCGTGAAAACCGAAGTCACAGTTCCAGGACCTGTTCACGGACCTGTTCACACCACCTCTCCGCGCAGCTCCAATACGGCAGGAGCTTTGTACAACCCAACGACTCGTAGAAAAGTTACGTTACTGATGGGAGCGTGTCCGCAGGACACATTTTCCCATTCTTCAAGTTGCCAGTCGAAGTCAGTGCATGAAGCCACTGCTTTGCCGGAGCATGATCTGACGAACTAGGCCCAACAAAACAAAAACATAAAAATATAACTTATTGTTTTCTTTCTTTCTTTCTTTTTTTACTTTTGACTCTAGCGCTGGAGAACAGGCACACAGTGCCGGTTTCATTCGCCCAGCTCAGTCCTCACCAAGAAGATCCCTGAGCTTGCAGGGCCTCCAGAGTTGCAGATGTGCAGAGCTCTGGACCTGGGTGTGATATTTTGATGAGTGTCAGCAGGTGCAGTGACGGAGGAAATCTGCCCTAGGGATGCGATGCGGAGCAGGACAAACGCAGCCAGGCCACTCATGCGATTGACTGGAAATAAAAAACACTACTAGCATCTCGGAGGAACATCAATGATAGCACCAAGATTGGGCTCGGCAGGCCCCAGACTTCTCTCCAATGCCACCCATTAACACCTCATTATTCCGCTATAGTGACCAGCAGCTGAGGGGCGCAAGTGGGAGGCAGAAACTCCGCTTGCATCGGTCAAACAGCTATGTGAAGACTCGTCGCTCTCCCACGACTTTGGACTGACCCCGCGCCGGCGAGATTGCCCCTCCCCCCTCGACTTCGTTATCTCACGCTCAAAAGCAACTTCCCGTTACTGTTCTACGTGAAGTTAAAAACGGCCATGACCACATCCTACCGTAAGTTAAAACTCCGCCGTGAAATCTCGTGACAACCAGGGAACTCATCATCGCCGATTGATCGATCGATCCCTCCGTCGATCCTACCACTGTCCATCCGTCCCTCATCAACCCCTAATCCTGTCCGAAGCAGTACAATGATATCCATTCAATCCTAATCGTCTTTCAGGTCAAAACGCACCCCCATGCACCAATCTCCTCTTTCATCTCGTCACCACTTCCACGCACTGTTCCCCCTGGAATCCGCACAACTTCGATGGCTCTTCACGACACCGCGGCTCGAAAGCGGCAGCAATAACTCCACCTCGAGTCGTACATTGTGCTCTTTTTCTATTCTTCCTCTGTGGTATTATCATCACATCTTGGCAGCCCCACAGCTTATTGATTTCGGCGTCATCGTGATCGCAGCAACTCTGTTCACCACGCCATGTGACCCAATCAGCTTGCACCTCGATTCGGCGTTGACCACGCGGAAGACCCACTCAGTAATACACAAATATATATATACTTGGTTTACGTACACACATACACACATACACATGTGTATGTAAACCATGTGTATGTGTATTACATACATTCATACCCTTCCCAGCCTTTTGTTTTTTTTTTCGCTTCACCTCTCACGTTTTCCACACCGGAAAAACCACCAATTCATAGTCAATCTGATTCTGTATCGAACAAATTGTAGGAGACATTCAACCCCATCTGGAACTTCTCCCTGCGAAGTGAAGCCTTTCGTAGAAAACTATGGTGAAAACCACAAGAAGACGAAGGGTGGATAGATGGGTCGATGAAAGAAGGAATGAAACCCCAATTTTTGGTGGAAGTGTGTGGTTGATTCACCCCATAACTTTTTACTTGGGGCGTTTGGTTCGTTCTATTGAAGGCGATGACAACAAATTCCATCACCTTTCGTAGGTAAATGTGGGTTTTTTTTTTTTTCTTTTTTTTTCTTTTTTAAATTAATGCTCACATCTTTGTCCTCTCGCATCCGACAAAAATACCTCGCCGAAGATAGCTCTACAGTGCACGACGAAGGACGGAAGTGGACAACGAAGATGTCCACGTCAGTGACTTTGGAACCCTAATTTTTGTTCCCACATCACCGTCCAAGCTTCTGTTGTGTCTCTTTGGGATGTTAACCCTAAAAATTGGTCCGGATGTTTTTGTTGGTGTTTGGGTCGCTTGGGCATCATTTTGAAGCAAAACATGTTTAGAATGTTCACTTTTGTAAACAATTAAAATCTTGTTGGTGGGTGTTAGGTAGTGGGGAAAATGGGACTTTGTAAATGTTAGAGAAGTTGTCCAATACATTTAGAAGTTAAATAAGATGGCATTTTTTTCACACAAAATAAAACACATGATGATATTTGACATCATTTTGAAAAAAATAACTCTTACTAGATTGGAAAAAGGTGTTTATCTAAACTAGGACAATATTGCAAAAATTAGGTATTTGGTATGTATTTATGTATTTATGTATTATACATGTTCTTCTCACTTTAACTTTTTTTGCAAGATCATACTTATCTCCCAGGGTTTTATGATTCTGGGATTTATCTAGAATAAACACAAGAAGAAGAGATTTGACAAGATAGTTGGATATTCTACAACATTATTTCTTCTTCCAACCAATAACATTAGCAATATGTATATATATATATATATATATATATATGTGTGTGTGTGTGTGTGTATGTATGTATGTATGTATGTATGTATGTATGCAGCCCTACTTCCATTCCAGGTGGAACTTTCATTCTTATTTATTTATTTATTTATTTATTTATCTCAATGAAAACAAGCTCTCTTCCCCAACTTACTAATTTCTTAATTGTAACTAGGAAACCATGAAAGAGGGAAAGAAAAAAACACACACACACACACATATATATATATACATATATATTTATATTTAAAAAAAACAAAATATATAATATTATAATATATATATATATATATACACATTATGGCATTAATTCTATAAATTATTGATTTTCAAATAAAATTGGTTGAAAAAATAAAATTTACAAATTATTACTCTAATCAAACTTCAAAATCGAAAAAACCAAAAAAGACAATTACCAAATGCCATAAATTTAGCCCACTATAATTTCCATCCAAAAAACATCATAAATAATCTATTTTGGATATAATCTATCCACATTTAGAAAAAATCTGCACGAATTTGTGGATGATAACATACTGAATTTTGAATAATCTTTGAGCCAAAATGTGTACAATACATATATCGAATTTGCAAAATGCTACAGTGAAAGATGTTGAACGAATAAAATTATGCATTGTGATATACCTGACATGGTAGATTGTATTTTGAAAATAGGAAATCACGGAAAAGGCAAAATAAAATTAAATCAAATTAAATCAAATCACACAATATTGTTTTGCTACAGTTGAATAAAAGTAGTGCAATATTCCATGTAATAAACCAACTGTCAATTTTGCGAAGTGTATGCTGAAGAAAAAGGGAAACAGACAGTGCATTTAGAATGTTGTGTCATTCTCTAAATTCAAACGAATATTCGAATTTGTAATATTCTAAACGAAGAATTTCATATCCCCTGTGTAGAACTATGTTCTTCAAGTGTATATATGTATGTATGTATGTATGTATGTATGTATGTATGTATTTGAATGTGGAATTTATGAAACTCAAATTTCTTAAATCAAAGCAATTACTTATAACTATCTACACTTTGTGGGTTGGTCAAACTCAACAATACTTTTTTTCCAACAAGAATGTGATATACATATAGAGATATAGAATCAAGAATTATATTTGGAAAGAAATTTTCCTTGTTAAATTATTTGTTTCAAAAGAAAGAGAGAAAAAACAAGTGCTATTGTTTGAGGATTTACAGGTTTAATGCTCCCAATGGTGTATGGAATTTTTGGTTGTTTTACACTTGTGAGGAAGCTGTGGGCCTTTCTGGGGGAAAATATTAAAAATTTGCTTAATTCAAAAAACTTGTTTGATGTATTATGGACAAACTTATACATGCTACAAATTTATAATCCATTAACATGCAAATTAATAGTAAAATGTGAAAAAATATTAAATGAACCAACATATTATTACTTGACAATCTTTGATCTAACCCATTCCAAATTTCAATATCTTGTTGTAATCTTGTTATATTCAAAAGGCAATTTCTTTTGTCAAAGTCCCAATACAGTTTAAATGTTTTTTAGGTGACTCATGGGGAAATAGGCATGTTCTTAAATTAAAAAGCATCCACACAACACTTCAAAACACAACTTTCTAAGATTTTGCATCATTATTTATTAACTTTTAATGATATTTGCATGTGCAAGTTTTCAAAATAATACTAGCAGTAATATCTTGTCAAGCTTTGATATTTGCAATGCTATCTACAAAATATTTTATGCTCACCAAGAAAGTATTAGCATAGGAATGACACAATTGCATAGGAAGCCATTGAAATTTTATGTTCAATCTATTGTGATATAAAATCCAATGTTCACTATGGTTTAGTAAACTGATCGCCAAGGTTGTTTTCATGAAAAAGGAATGAGAAGAAACCTTTTCACTTTTTCTTTTCCGTGTTCACTTTTTCTTTTACCTGTCCCCTTTCTTTTCCTTTCAGGAAACCAAATTACCCACCCAAACAATCCTTTGAAGTTGACCACTAGTCACGAAGTTTGACCTCCTGTCACACAATTTCGTGGAACCTGATGGAGCCGTTGCCACGGAAGCTTCTTTGAAAGAGTGAGTCCAGCGTGGACACTGGGTCGGAAGTAGAAATGGCCTTCAAATGTTTGACTTTTAAATAATCTTTATTATTATTGTTATTATTACTTTTAACATTAATATCATTTTTACTTTTAATGGTGGTCAATGTGATTGGATCTCTCCAAAGCACCTCATTCATTAAAACCATTTTTCTCTCTCTCTATCTCTATCTCCTTAGGCCCCTCGGGACTTGGGAAAGATGCACCAAGTTTACACATTTATATATATTTATATTTATATTTAGATGTGTTTAGATAGTTATATACATATATATATATATATATATATATATATACATATGCGTGTTTTTATTAGCACTTGTGGACCCGATGGGCGTGACTTCCAATGCGATGGGATGATTCTTTCTCGTGTACATTTGTTGCTTTTAATAGAAATATCCGTTTTTTAAATTCTCTTTTCTTGTATATGCTTGAATTCATGTATGATTTCATGTTTTGAAAATCTTTTGTATGATTATTATTATTATTATTATTGTATTATATGGGTGATTCGTTTCAAACGCACGAATGATCACAGGGTCATTATTAGTAGACATGTGGGTACATAAATGCATTGAAGATGTGCATATATTAAAGGGCCACAATATGCCACAAAAAAATAATAATATATAAAAACTATTGTTTGGTTCTATATTTGCTTGTATTGTAGGTTGTGAGTTGTCAACGCATGCTCATGTTCATGTCATTATGGCTTTTAGATGTTTTTTCTTTATTATGTTATTCTGTGTGTTTTTAATAGTTACTTGATTAGAATACATTTTGAACTTTATTCCTCGTGTATTTACTTCACAAAAGTTTTGAGTCTTTTTATTTCAAACCGAAATTCAAACTCTAAAAATCCATCCAATTATTTTTATTTATTCTGATTACTTTTTGATTGGTTAACTTTTACCAACAAACAGGCTCGTCTCTAAGTTGTTACATTGTTTTATGACATAAGACGATTTAAATAAATGTAGCACAAATTTTAATACAAAATTAGCCTAAAAATAATACTTCATGAAATCAAATGGATTTAATCACAAAATTTTAAACGCTTTTATTCATATCCCGTCAAAAATTAATAGATTAAAAAAATTCAGTATTTAAAATTATTTAATAAAATAAATTATTGTATTTGTATTTTAAAGAGATTAGAATGTATTATACAAAGTGAATATATATTACTATTAATAGTAGTTAGTATTCATTAAAAATGCAATAGCTTCATATATATAAATTTTGTTTTATAGATTTCATATTTATAAATCATAATTTTAAAAAAATTAATAATATATATATTTTTTCTATTTTTTATAAGCCTGTTTGACAATAATAGCATATACACTAATGTAATGCACAAAAATCATATTAAACTTTTGTAGAAGCATGTGTATGCATATATATATTTATTATTTTTAAATACAAAATGTATAATAACTAAAAAAAGAAATAAATCTTAATAATTATATGTAAGTTTTTCATGTATTTTTATATATTTTTAGTTATACATGCATGGATTATTGCATGACATGATATATGTTGGTTTTTAAAGATATTTTAATTTTTTTTTTGTTTATCAATTATCATATTTATAATTTAGATTTTCTTATGAAGTATTTTGTAATATTTTATCAATTTTTTAGTGTATATATATATATATATATATATATAATTTAAAATTTTCTCACAGAATTTAAATTTGTAGAAATATTTATTTATTTTTACAAATAAAATTTGAAATATCGTTTTACAAGCATTAAACTTATCAAAATTTGAAATATTGTTTATATATGAATTATATTTTAATTTTAAGATCAAATTAAAATTTTAATATTTTTTATGTCTTAGAATTCTAGCTCAACTCTCTTGGTGTTGATCTTGTACTCATCTAGTTTAATCAAGTTCATGCTAGCTTTCATGTTGAAACTCTTTTGTTTAACTTCTTGTTCAATCTTCTATATAGTGTATTTGCGACAATTGTAGTCTATATAATATATATATATATATATATATATATATAAAATATTAAATTAGCTTTTTAATCAAGTGTTGTTAATATTAGAGATAATTTATTTTTAATTTAATATATTATAATTCCGATTACTTTGATATAAGATAATAAAATTAATTGATGTATGTAAAAATAAATACATATTAAAAATATATATATTTATTATTAAAAAATAATCATGTTTTTTTTAATAGATTTAAAAAGCATAATTTTTATCTTTAATGTGATTATATATTTTTATTTTAATAAATCAATATATTTTTTAAAAACATAAATTTAAATATTTAAAAATATATAATATATTTAACAAGTGTATGTAAATTTAAGTAAATAGAAGATAATAAAAATAGATTAGGTAGACAATATCTTCATTTAATTCAATGAATAACTTCTTAGATGTATAATATAGTGACAATAATTTCTTTTAAAAACTTTTTACTCCAAAATACCTACTATAAAAGAATTATGCAATTTAGATACTTGACATACATATGTTATAATTTTTATGATTTTTTTCACATGATTAGTACACTAGAGAAAAGATTAAAGCCATTCTTAATCTTGTTAGTGTTTTCTTGTAAGTGTTTTCTTGTATTAAAGTATTGAATTAAAACATTCTATTCTTTTGTACTTAATCATAATTGATATCTTATTGAAGATATTTTAAAGATCATTCATTATGTATATATTTATTACTAGTCTAATAAGCAATTGTTTTTGAACACAAGTGATAGTATTTGCACACAACTTAGGAATGCAATATCAACAACCCAAAAATGTTCAAAAAATTATTAAGATAGTATATAAGATTATTAAAAATAAAAGGTGTAATGAATAAAGAAAACAGATTTTATAATTACATTTTAGCCACTAACAAACGAGATACCGTAATAAGAAATGAACAAAGCTAAAATAAAGATTAATTCAAACCACATAGAAAGAATGGAATATAGTTAATATTGAAAACCTTCATTGGGACATTTAGGTCTTTTTTTGGCCTGAGGTGAAACACCACATTCTTTAATCAATCACTATTACACCCACAAGAAAACAATGAAAATAAAATCCTAACTGCATGCAGCAACTAACAAATACTCCATGGATATAAAAAATTAATGAATAAGTAAAAAATGATCTGATACACTTCAGACAGTTTTAGGGAAGGAATGCACCATCTTATGATTCAATAACCAAAAACTTACATATATATATATATATATATATATGACACAAATCAATGATTCAAACCGACCTCTGATCCCCGATCACCAAAGCTTTTATTTTATTTTATTTTTTTGTTTCCAAATTGAATAAAAGCCAATGTATACACTCTCTTTTTTTCCTGACACAGACAGAAGCAACCTGCTGGCACTTGAACTACTCCAAATGCTACAAACATTTTTTCCTTTCTTTTCTTCTCATTTCCCCCATTAAGAAAGAATTAGAGAAGATCTAACGCGGTTAAGTTGAAACACACTTGGATACCAACGCTCAATATCATATTCAAGGATCAGTAAACAGGTTGCAGAGAAATGTTTACTAAAAAGAGTGTTTGGAGGAGTAAGACACATACCAGGTTCTGGGAATAAGGCCTGAATCATATTTGTTGCGTAGAACTTTGGTTTTGCTTCTCAAACCTCGGATACCAAGGAGGCAAAATCGAAGCAGAAGCTGGTCATGGCCAGCTTTGGACCAGTCTATTGTCTGGTAGTAGAGTACGCCATGAGCTTCGTTCCCTTTTTTTTGTTGACAAGTGGTAGCTGCCTTGGACACTGCCCATCAAACAGCCAAGGCTGTCCCACAGGGAGATCCCCACGAGGTTCCCTCTTGTTGCGGATGTTTCTCTGTTCATGATTCAATGCAACTCGATACAAGTCAATATCATGTGGGCTTTCACCCAGTTGTGTGCAGTCGGCATTCTAACAACTGACAACATGATGGAAAACTTTTTGCCCACGAACTGGAGAAGAGGAGCCACTGAGATACATGATTAGCAACAACTGTTCGACCAGGAGGGGGGGGGGGGTGTGTGTGCAGTGACTTGTTGAAAACCCTTTCCACTTTGGATGTCGGAGGCTGAGGTCAAGGGGGTTCAAGAAAGAACCGGCAAGAATTTTCGTTAATATTCTCAAAAGTTTTTGCATCAATCTTGATTTGTGTGCGAAGGTTCTAAGAACCGTGCAGAGAGCTGTGGTACCATATCTACTGACGATACCATTGCGTGTTGCAAAATGCAGAATGTTCCAATGAGCAGATAGGTGGTGTGTGTGGAGAGGCTTATCTGGATCTGAAGACGATTGCTGCTGTTGCCAACTGACCTTGCATGCAGATAAAATGCAAAACTGAATGATGATATAAGCAACAGTTCACTGATATATAGCTGAGGGTATCGGGAGCTCATTGCATACTTGGAAGCAAATCCCACAGCAAAGCTTGGATCCCTCCACAGGCCTGGCAAATCATGTACATAATCAGACCAATTTAAAATCTAAAAATAATTTAGGCCCTTACTGGGAGTATGATAACCACTAATAGGGCTCAGGATGACTTTGGAAATTGCACTGCTAAACATTAGCTTAAAATGTCACGTTATATTCACACTAACCAAAAGAAAACCATTACAACCAGGATGTCCTCAAGATTGCGAAAGCACTTGCAAGGTAGTTTTATCAATCTCATAAAACTACATTCGAGCACTTCAAGATTCATCCCAAGCTCAACACAACTACAAAAAATCGCTACGTTTCTTGCAGGCACTTGATCAACATACACATGTCAAGGCCGAAAGACTTCTAAACAGGCCCTTAAAGGAAATCCATGTAGAGGATGGCTGAATATACACATCGCGACCATTCATTTGAATCATCAACCGAACGTCCCAGGCTTGACCAAGAATCTGATGCCCACACGACAGAGGTTTACATTTCGTCGAATGCTGGCGCGTTGTGGAAAAAAACCAGCGAGAAGTTCCGGAAGAAATAACGTTTGAAAAATGAGAAGAAACAAACCTTAAGCTGGTATCTATGAAGCAGGTATTAATTCTAAGTACAATCATTGGAGTTTAGAAGCAAATTCTTCGATTTACAAATTATGGCTCACAAAATCACAGCAAATCACAATTTAGACGAAGTTGCCTTTGAGGAAATCGCAAAGTGTATCAATGAATAGTAATAGATGTTGAACACACGTGGAAAGAACCAACACAATAACCACAAGCTGTTACACGAAGAATATCTAGGACTTGGAGACCGTGTACAGGAGCAAGTTGTGTCCATCACCTGACGGCATCTTTGCCAAGTCTCATGGCGAATAGGCCAGGGGGATGAACAGCACAAAATCATTGGAAAAAGAAAATGCTGTCAATACTTGAGGGACAGCTTAATTTGGGCAACGCCAAGCTTCACATGGTGCTGGAGAAAACATTCTAGAGCCCACATTTGACTACCTTTGTTCTCACAGCGTCCACATTCTCAATCTTTGAAAGACAACACAGTGCAGACAATGTAAGCCAACTTCATACTGGTGACTCTCGGGAATTGTGTGAAACTAATTAAGCATCGGAATGGGAAAATGAGCAGCCACCAAAGCAGATAAGAAGTTATGACAACGATTGTAAAAGAACGCGACTGATGTCTCTCACCGAACTTCAAGAGTCCATGAAGACTTCCAATAGCAGCCAGCTAAAGTTTATGTCTAATCCAGCTCCAAAAACACCGTGTGGATTGTCGCGACTCTGCCCTTCCTGCTTCGGAAAATGTGTAAGACCGCGACCTTGGACACAAATTTCTACATCAATCGACCTAGTCAAGTTAGCCATGGCTATTAGTCCAAACAGTTTGAAAACATACAAGCCTCCTCAACTGGCTCGTAACTACTGTCTCAACTAGCAGCCTAATGCACGCACACGAACACAAAAAGAAAACATTCGACCAGTGAGAAACCCATAATAGCACATCACCGCATCATCGAAGGGAACATCACATAATGCAGACTTGAGACCACATACTTAAAACAATTACACGACAAAGAAACTCAAGCACTGTTAATGGACAAACAAATCCAATGGTCCTTCGTTCATCCAACTCTTGGACGACTGCCCTGGATGATGCAGATTGCGATGCCCAGCTGCTCGTCTCCCCTTCGACCTGCGCAAGATCTTTCTTCCACGCTTGTCGCATTGTGTTGTGTAGCAAACATGGATCGTTAATTGTGAAGATCTCTTAATCCATCTTGAAATGCCCTTGTGTGATTGTTAAGTTAACCACACTGAACCTTATTTAGAGCGGCTAGGTGTAAGGAAATTTCTACAGCTGCGTCGTGCTTCGATTCTGGTGATGTTTGACGAATCGGTATTGCTCAGAGTTAATCCTGCTTCGAAACTCTGGAAGCTGCACTTGGAACCAGAAGATAGCCTTGAGGATCATTACTATTAAGTTACGCGCACATCAACCCATGTGCAGAACCTCTTCAACTTGATTTGTTTAAGGATAGGAGAAATCCTGTCCTCCCTCGGCACGACGCAGACTCCGTGCTTCGGAAATGATAGGCAGATGAGACAGCGTTTAGAGAAGACAACAGTTTTTCAGAGAAGACTGTTGTCTTTACCAAACGCTGGGTGGTGGCTATGTGACTTCAGCAACTACACTGACAACCTCGACTACAGTAGAGGAACCTGTGCAACGTGGCTCTGACATTGAAACTGCGAACAGGAAGGATATCAAGCCTATCTGCTGTCAAGGGACTTGACTCCAGAAACAGGACTTCCAACTTCACTTTTGTGAAGCAGATGGTTCGGTCACGGAGAAGCTGCAAGCGTTCCAGAGCGCTCCAACAATCTTCACACTAGAAGACGAAGAAGAAGAAGAAAAGAAAAAAAACACTTGTTTGAAGTTGTCAGGGACTAGATGCACGAAATTAACCGGCTCTAGACACTTGCAGGTACCCAGAATCAACGTTATCACATGTGTAACGAAGTTACAAGGCACGATGCTACCGAACAACTCATGAAACCTATTGAGTTACTGGATCTTATAAGCGACACAGTGGCGCTCATCATCGAAGTAGCCTAGCACCGAAGACGTAAGGACCCATCCATGTCCAGTACGAAAGCATGTTCGGAAGCCTAAGCTGTGAGGAGAATCCGTGAGACGTCCTGAGTTCATGGGGATGTGATACCTCAACTCACCGATACCGACATTCCAGCGGTGTCAGTATAGAACAGATGTAATGAGGATGTAACAACTCGATGTACCATCTCTCTCTCTCTCTCTCTCTCTCTCTATATATATATATATATTAAAATTTGATATAAAGTTTCTTAATAAATAAACTTTGATTATTAAAACTTTACAAAATCACCTCTGTAATTTGTAGTATATTAGAATAAATTCCAATTTTTGATCTCTATGCTTTGAATTTTTTACAATTCTAAAATTAAGATTCTAATCTAGAAAATCTAATTGCCTAATAAATTTGAAATAATAAGTAGTATTGTAGCCAAGCTATAGATATTACTTGAAAATAATAAAAAATAATTTGAATTTTTGCTTTTGTATTCTTAAAATAGCTTAGAAGTATCACACATATACATATTTATACCAATAATTACTTATACAATTAGATGGAAGTAGGTAAATATAGATTAATTTCATAATATCTTTTAGAAAAGCTTCATAGAAGCTTTATAGATGTGATTTTGACTTTACACATGTTTATAATTAATTGATAGATTAAAAACTTGATCAACAAGTTTACCATATGTCATATATGTTGGTAACTTGTGGAACAAGCTAACTATGTGGCACATATATAGAAAAACTTGCCTTGCAAGTTAAGACATGTATCTAACAAAGTCAGCACATGTTAGAGGTTCTATAGAATATTGCCATGTAGCTTCTAGTAAGATTGTATATATAGAGGCAAGAATGAAGCCTTCTTCACTCTTGTCAATGTATTTTTAGTCCTTAGTCTTGTTTTAAGGTTTTCTAGTCTTATTGTCTTTGGCAATAGCTATTTTAATTTAATACTATATCATCTTTGAATGATTTTTTAGTCTTTTTGAGTGACCAAAGAATATATTGACCTTTTAGTTCTTTTAGATTCATATCTTTGATAGTTTAACAAGAATGCTAATTTATTATTCTTATCTTATTTTAGAAGTAAGTGAATTATTCTACTTCTATTTTTTATTTTGAAGGTTACAAATTACCTACTTTTAAATAAACAATTTAGTTTTTTAATAATGATTCTTTAATTTTTAGTTACAAATTATCATCCTCTAATTTAATTTAATTTTGAGTTATCTATAAAAGAAAAGATTATAGATGCTACTTTTAATGGAAATGAGAATAGATTTGTAACTATTTTAGATCTTTATGAGCTTGTCAATAGTCTAAAAATAAAAATCTCGTGTATTTTTAACATAAATTATAGAGGTATTATTCCTACACAAATAGAAGAAGTTTAGAATCTATACTAAGAAATTGTGTACTTGAAAGAAGCAAGTAGATTAGCCTCACAACCAAAATTTAAGAAATCTTGCTTCTATCAATATAAGAGAAATAAGAATTAGTATGTCTGAGAAGTTTAATGGAATAAGAACAAAATTTTAAAGATTTTTGCAACAAATTGAGCTCTATTTAAGATTATATCTTTTCCAATATCTTGATGGATTTACTCAAGTTGGATTCATAAATGCATTTTTATCAAGAAGTATTCTCTCTTGGTTTGCACCTTTAATGGAAAAAGATTCACAACTATTCTATGTTTTTAATTCATTCTTGAAAGTATTTACAATTATATTTGGAAAAAGTTATTGAAAAAGGGTAGTAGAAACCAAGCTTCTATTGTTGTGACAAAGATTATGTTTAACTACCACATATGTTGCTAAATTCCAAAATCTTGCTTGTGACATGGATTGGAATGACAAAGCTTTTATCAATCAATTTTGATATGAGTTAAAAGATAATATCAAAGATTTATTGTTAATAATGCCAAGAACAGATTTATTATTAATAATGCCAAGAACAGATTCATTGGAGCAATTTATTACTCAATTCATTACATAAAATAATCGATTCTTTGAAAGATGACAAGAATAAAGGTTTGGTTGAAGAAATACAAGTCAAGTCATAGCAACACTTTCTAAGTTTTTGAAAGCTTACTTATTCAAGCTAGAGCCTATGTAAATTGACACAATATATTTTAAACCTCTTTCTAATCAAAAAAAGACTTGTTGTCGTCAAGAAGATTTGTGCCTATACTATGGAGAATCCAAGAATATTATTCAACATTGTCTTAAAAAATAATGCAATCATAAAATGACGAGTATGGTTGCCAAAGAAGATGATATGGTAGAAAACAAGTTCTCCAAATATAATAGGGACTGTGCAAATAGAATCTTGCATAATACCTATTAAAGATCTTATTCTCTCTTCAAATCCCTCACCTTGTTTCATAATAGAAATTCATTTAGGACCAAAAAAATTACAAAGTCTTAGACTTGTTAGATTTAAGAGCCTCAGCCTATTTTTTAGACAAAGACTTTGTTAAAAAAATAAGAGATATTTTTAGTTTAGAAAACTAAACCCATACATGTAAAAGTCATAGATGGTCGTTTGCTATCTTTTGGAGATGTTTCTTATGAAATTGTTCTTTTAAATGTAGCAATTAAAGATCAAAATAATATAGTAATATTTAATGTACTAAGATCTCTTTTCAATCCAATTCTTTTAAGATTATTGTAGTTAAAAAAGTATAACTCTCAAATAGATTAGATTTCTTGTAATCTTATTTTTTCTTATAGTTTGATCAAAAATTTGGTTGATAAAGTAAAAATACATAAGTCTAATATATCCAAATCCTTATTGCTATATGCAAAAGCTTGCATTATTATGGCAAAAGAAGGATTATATGTACCATGCCTATTTTTGATGGTAGAAAGTTGTTAAGTAATATTCCTAGCTAGTATCAAGTTTTCTAAGAGATTTTTGAAAAGAAGAATGCAAATATTCTTCTAGAGAATTGATCTTATGATTATTCAATTGATTTGCAAGAAAGAACTTAACTACCATTCAGACCAATCTATGGCTTATTGCAAAATGAATTGATTGAACTAAAAGAATACATTGACAAGAACTTAGCTAAGGACTTCATACACCATTCAAAATCTCCAATAGGAGCTCTTATCTTATTTATAAATATTCTATCAAGGACTTAAAAAGATCATCATTTGAAATAGATATTTCTTATCTCTAATTTTAGGACTTTTTAACTAATTCAATCAAATAAAGATCTATATAAAAATAGATCTATAAGGAGCATACAACCTAGTTTGCATAAAAAAAATGAATAGAATACTACTTTTCAAGTTAAGTATAGACATTTTGAATATAATATCATGCTTTTTGATTTCATAAATGCAACAATTACTTTTTAGCATCTCATAAATGACTTTTTTTAAAATGTTTTTTGATGATTTTGTTATCTATTATTTATACAACATACTAATCTTCTATAAGAACACAAAAGAACATAAACTTTATATTTATCTTGTATTACAAAAATTTAGAGATGTAAGATTATATGCATATAATTGATTTTTTTAAGGCATTCTTTATAGAAATAAATACATTAGATTTTAGTATAAGTGCTATTTTATCACAAATGAGAATAGATGATAAATTCTATTTGGTAGATTTTTATTTTAGAAATTTTTTAGCAGTTGAGATTAACTATGAAATCTATAATAATGAACTTCTTATAATCATGGATTCATTTTAAGAATAAAAATATTATTTAAAAAGCACCTTGAGTCTACTTATTATATATACAGATTACAAGAATCTCAAATACTTCATATTGGCACGTGTTTTGAAACATTGCCAAGCTTATTGGAGCAAATGTCCTTTCTAGAAATTCTTATCTTGTACAAAAAAAAAAGTATGCATCTTTTGATCAATATTTATTTTATTTTATTTTATTTTATTTTTTGAAGTTGGAGCATTTTCACTTTTGAGAAATAAAATCAATATTGACTATTGATTCAATCTTTCTCAAATAAGTTCAATCAAGTATGTCTTCCAATCTTCCTCTTTAAGATATTAAAAAATAATTCTTTTAAGTCTCATGATTCTTCTAAATTCAAATTTAAGAATAATATATTCTGTTTTGAGGGACAATTATATATTTCAAAATGCAAAGCATAATTAAATATTTTTCAAGCTCATCATGACTTTCCAACAATCAAATATTTTAGATATAATAAGACTTTGGGAGGTAATATTTAGAGATTTTTGGTGGCCTCAAATGTGGAAGGTAGTTAAAGACTTTGTATAATCATGTGATATTTGTTCAAAATTCAAAACTCCTCGTCATCGACCTTATGAACTTCTTCAACTATTACTTATTCTAAAAAAATCATAGTCTTTTATTTCTATGGATTTTATCATAGATCTTCTAGTTTTAGGTTTATATGATTCTATATTTGTGATAGTAGATTATTTTATTAAGATGGTACATTTTGTATCATGTACAAAATCTATCTTAAGTAAAGAAACGACTAAACTTTTTTTTAATAATATCTATCATTATGATGGATTATCCAAGGATATTAGATTAAATAGAAGGACTCAATTTCTATGAAGATTTTGGAACACCCTTTTCAAGATTTTAAAGGTGGATATAAAATTCTCTATG
Source organism: Physcomitrium patens (assembly GCF_059467195.1). Lineage (NCBI taxonomy): Eukaryota > Viridiplantae > Streptophyta > Bryopsida > Funariales > Funariaceae > Physcomitrium > Physcomitrium patens. The sequence goes on along the minus strand of NC_143429.1, from coordinate 13,133,123 downwards.
GCTTTTTATCATTAAACTGATAGACAAATGGAACAAAAAAATTAAGTTTTGAAGTAGTATTTGAGGTGTACAAATAATTATCTTTAAGATGATTAGATAATTCTTTTGCCATTGGTAGAGTTTGCATACAAAAATTTGATATATTCTTCTATTCAACAAACATTTTTTTTGCCAATTATTATTATTATTATCTTCAATTTGATACTTTTGACTTTTCAAAAGTCAACAATCTTGTGGCAAAAGATTTAATAAATTGTTTATTGGAATTATATGTAATAATGAAGGCACAATTAAAAGAAGCTCAAAAACAATAAAAGATTAATGCAAATGCCTATTATAAAGAACAATCATATTTTAATATACGTGACAAGGTATAATTACTTTGTTGCAATATTAAGAGTATTCATCTTTGTAACAAGTTGGACTAACTTAGGCTTTGAACTTTTCATATTTGTGAACAAGTCAATCTTGTTGCTTATTGATTGAATCTATTGAAGTTTATGAAGATCCATCTCATATTCCATATATCTTTTCTTGCGCCATGTAAGACAATGAATATCTTGGAAACAAGATAAATACTATTACTTCTTATAGAAGTAGATAATGATTAAGAGTTTGAGGTAGAAGAAGTCTTAAATTCAAGGTGGCATCATAATAGGTTGAAATATCTTATTTATTAGTATAGATATGATTTTAGTAAATGCACATAGGAACCAATAAAAAATCTTGTAAATATAGCAAAGTGAGTTGATGCTTTTCATTGATGATATCTATCAAAGCTAAGATGAAGAATAGCAAGATCCATAAAAGATGATGATCTCTCATTGTAGAACTTGTCTATTAAAGAGAAGATAATATCATAGACATATGTATTTATTCCAATAATTACCTATATGATTAAGTAGAAGTAGATAAATATAGATTGATTTTGTAATATCTTTTAGAAAAACTTCATAGAAGCTTGATAGACATTGTTTTGATTTTATGCATGTTTGAAGTTAATTAGTAGGTTAAAAACTTGATCAACAAATTAATCACATATTATATATCTTGGTAACTTGTAGAATAAGCTAACTATGTGGCTTGCATATAAAAAACTTGCCTTGCAAGTTAAGACATGTATCTAGCAAAGTCAATACATGTCGGAGGTTCTATAGAATGTCACCATGGAGCTTCTAATTAGATAGTATATATAGAGGTAAGAGTGAAGTCCACTTCACTCTTGTCAATGTCTTTCTAGTTCTTAGTTTTGTTTTGAGATTTTCTAGTCTTATTGTCTTTGGCAATAGCTATTTTAATTTAATACTATATCATCTTTGAATGATTTTTTAGTCTCTTTGAGTGACAAAAGATTGTATTGACTTTTTAGTTTTTGAGGTTCATGTCTTTGATAAGAAGACATTACAAATTACTTTTAAAAATAGGAAATTATTAAATAAACATTATTTTTTAATTACATAGGTATTTTTCTATGCTACATCAAGAATATACTACTAATATAAGCTTTTTAATAATTTAAATATTAATGAAGTTGAAAGGTATAAAAACAACAAAAAACAACAAAAACAACAAAAACAACAAAAACAACAACCTACAATCTATAATAAAAGAAAATTAACATTACAAAAGCTAAACAAAGTAAATATATAAAATAACGTGTTTACATAGTAGTTTTGTTAGGCAGATGATCATCTTTTATTGTTTGTTTTGTTTACTTTGATCAATTTCAAGGTTACTAATGTTTATGTGTTTTGGATTAGTGTTGTTTTTGTATCTTTTAACTACATTAGTGTCTAATTTATTAAAAACTTGTAGCAAAAATATAATATTAGTATGGCACAAATAAGTGTTCATATACTAAAAGGAAGATGTCTACATAGAGGTTTTTTTAAAATAACTAATCTTATGAAAAAATAAATAAATTTTAATTTTCAAAAATAATTTTAATTATTTATCTTAAATAACTATTATTTTCTTTAAAATAGAAATGAATCTTCTTGAAATCTAAATGCTATCACTATGCAAGACTTCACTATTATTTAGAGTTTAAAAAAATTGATATAAAAATCTTTATGCATTTCAATTAATTAAACTTAAATTTCCTATGGCTAAAAAAATATGAAAAAAGTAAGTTTCAAGGAAATCCAATTTTTTCGTATAATAATCATAGGTAATAATAGATTAATAATATGTCACAAGATATACAATAATTTAATCTATTTTATTCAAATAAAAATTTAAAATCAACTTTATATCATTATTTAATTATTCTATTATTAAATTCACCTATAATTGATAATAAAAATCTAAGATATATATATATATATATATATATATATATATATATATATATATATATATATATATACTAAATATTCAAAAAACTATAAAACTATAAAAATATAAAATTTTATAAAAATATTCATATTTATTTATTTATTTTATATTTGAAGATAATATTATTAAGTTGTTTTAGTAATTTATTGAAGAAGCAAATACAAATTCGATTAAGGAACAATGTATAACAAATAAAGTAGCAAAAATAGAACTATATCTCACTAAAATTAAACTTTTAATTTGAATTTATTATAATAAAATTTAAATTTAAATTATATTTTTTTACAAATATATGTAGACAAAATAAGGTGTCTCTAAGATAATTATAAAAAAACTTATATTTGAAATATCTAGCTTAAGGCTATAAAATTCTCTAAATGTAGCTATTTTATAAACACTAAAAATTATTTATTAATTAACTTTTGACAAATAAAAAAATATAAAGAATAGAATATTTATTGATTAAGTCTTTAGTGGTACATAAATATCTTATATAAAGCAACTTACATCAATAATTAAGTCTAAATAAGTAATCTAATAACGACAAAGTATGCTAGCAAAATCATGTAATTTATTAGATTAATTAGATATCTACAAAGATAGCTCTAAAATCAACTATCTTTAATTAAGGACTTAATATCAACAAAGTTAAATGTTATTAAAAAAAAGAAAAAACAAAAAAACAAAAATAAGAGATTAAAAATTTAAAACTCTAACTAATGCATGTAATGGAACTAAATCCAACATGGGATACTGTAGAATAGGTAAATAAACTTTGTGATAAGTTACTGGTTGATTATTGATAACCTTGAGAATTAGACTGATGATTAGGCAATTTAGTTGGTAACAGTAGGTTGTTAGTAAAATCAATGATTAAGAATTCAAAGGGTCATAACCTTTGGAAGCTGTTGGTCAACGGATCATCTTTTTGGTAGGATAAAGAGGTTGAGGAAAGAGAGATCGGGGCGAGACTGTGAGAGTCGTAAGTCGAGAGCCAAACTGTGAGAGTCGTAAGCTGAGAGATAGATTGTGAGAGTCATAAGCCGAAGGCCAGACTGTGAGAGTCGTAAGCCGTGGGTCAGACTGTGAGAGTTGTAAGTCGAGGGCCAAACTGTGAGAGTTATAAGCCGAGAGCGAGATTGTGAGAGTCGTAAGCCGAGAGCTAGATTGTGAGAGTCGTAAGCTGAGGTAAGCTTGGTGCTACCTCTTTGTTTTCTTTATTATTTGCTTATGAAGAATTGTGATTGAGAGAAGTATTGTTGAATTGATAATTGTAGAATGGATTATAGGTTGAAATAAGATAGAAGTAGTAAGCCTCGATGTTTTGTAGTTTGATACTTGATTTTAGATAGCCAAAATACAATCAATTATAACACTAACATATCTAATTCATATAACCAGTCTTTTCTCGTGTTCGAACCTACTTCTATTAGTTCAATTGCTTTGGTATACTGAAGCTTAAACACAACGAGAACAACATTTTAGCGCCGTTGCTGGAAAAATGATAACAATATGAAATATTAAAATTGATTGTATGGGAGATAGAATTATATGTTGAATGAGAACGTGAAAAGAACCAGTTTTAGGATTACAAATATGTGAGTTATAATTCAAGGTAGTATTGATTTTGCTGAGAAGAATGAAAGATTATGAGTAATAATCATGAAGGGGAGGATTACCAAAGAATTAATTGACAAGTGAAAGAAAGACAGGAGCGATTACGCATAAGAAATATCCTACTGGAACGACAAAAAGGAATTGCAGGTCCAAAAAAAATCAAACGAAGAAAAATTAGATTCAAATAGTAAGGAGACCAGTGATAACACCAATGGCCACAGGAGAGCCAGACGTACCAATTGTGGTATAAATAGAAGCAGTATCAGACCAAACTACAAGTGTGGCACCATTACCTACTTTTAGTGGTTGGTCGGGCTCTGATCTCGATCACCATATATCTCAATTCTTGACAGCCTATATGACTAATAATAGTAGAATTGAAGACATTTGGTTGAAATAGTTCCTAACAACTTTAAAAGATATAGCTTTTGAATGATATATTTGGCAAGCAGTGGATAGATTTTTCAATTGGGAGGCCTTGAGGAATGCCTTCATAATCCATTTTAGACTAATTGGATTTGAAGATCAACTTCGAGAAAGTTTTATGAATAGTAGGATGTTTGCGAGGGAATCTGTAGAGTCCTATTATGGCCGAATCACGGATATACTTCGTAAATGGTCAAATAATCAAATATCAAATGCGTTTATATTGTCGATATTAATTAACGGTTTGCATCCACCAAAATTAAAAATGTTTATAAAAGAGGCTCGACCAGATATGATAGAAGCATCATTGGCATGAGCAAAGGTGTGGGAAGAATGTCATTATGATCAATTGTTAACAGTGAGGGCTACGATGATTCCAAGTTCAAGAAGCCAACAAATACAACCGAGAAATGTGTCGATGGATAATTATCCACAAATGGCTGCTTCCAATGTAAAGAATGTTATGTTGCAACAACCAATTAATGCTACACCACTCCAAGCAATAGCGCCAATAACAATGAGACCTTATTTTACATTGCCAACTTATCAACAATCGGAGTTGTTCACAAATACGACTGTTAAAGATCCAAGTGAAGCCTTGTTATTAAATCTAACAAAGAAGATGGAAGAATTGGCCGTGAATTTGGCTAAAGATAAGAAGAAACGACATAAGCCTTCTAATACAAGACCTAATGTATGGTATAATAATTGTAAGGGACAAGGTCATTTTGATACGGAATGTCCATCACTCAAACAAATGGATATTCAATGTACATTTTGTAGAGAAAAGTACCCTATCCAAAACTGTTGGCATTTACAAAGGCAAAAATTCATTAATCAGACCATGATCCCACCAACTCAATGAAAAGTCAATCAAGTTCAAATAGAAAATATGTATGGATAGAATGGAAATCGATCTAATCGACAAAATCGAACATTCAATAACTTTTGAAGTTCCAATTTTAATTAGGGGTCTGCATCAAACCCCCAGAACTATGAGAAGGAGCAGCAGAGGTATCAGCAATATGCTCTACTAGCATCATCGAACCAAGTATCCTCCATACAAATGGGACAACTAGGATCATTTTCTAACCCTATATGGAACGAGCCTAGTAGGTATATACCGATAAAGACACCTAATATGCCGGATGGAGGTACAAGAAGACCACTTTGTTGTTTCTATTGCAGACAAATTGGTCATTATGCCAGTGAATGTTCCAATCCCAGAGCTAGTGACAATTATGGGCCAGTGTGTACAAATTGTAAGCAGTCGAGATATACTTATCAACAATGTAATGCTTCATTCAATTTCAATAATCGAGATCAATAGATCCAAAGCCAAGGAAAAATGGAGGAGATAAATCAAGGTCCTCAAGATTCACCAGTTCATCGGGTAGAAGTACTCCAAACTATCCTTACAAGAAGTCAACAAAAGAGAAAAGGACCAATTCAACATTTGGGTGATCTTGAAGCGAAGGGCCAATTGGACCTAATTATGGAGACATCCAATCCAGGTCTTGACATGGGTCTTTTACTCAATATAAGACCTAAATGAGGTACCGATTATGGAGGCTTCGGTTCCATGTCGAGCTGTTCTATTCTCTACATAATTTTGAGAAATATTCTTTTTGTTGAAAGATCCTCTCAGAAGCATAAATTCCAAGGAACCAATATCAGCCCAATTGGGAGAACAATCTTAGCCATTGAAAGAACCGATTTTGCAAGCTCCGTCAAATTCAATTCTAGTAGCTTTATCAATTTTCAATATAGAGAAAATCAATTTACCTGCATCGATGTCTAGGACTGGGAAGAAGAAGTGGACATTAGAAATTACCACTAATACAGAACCATATGATATTCTAAAAGACTTGGGCACCATACTATCCATGATCTCTATGAAACAACTATTGGCGGTAGCACCTGAGTGCCGAACTATCTTGAATTCCTCATTAATTTGTCGTGGATCTTGAAATAAAGAAACCTGAGAAGTAAGTTTGAATTCCGATTCGGGTGCACCAATGATTGATGTCTCAATTGATGGAGTGTTACTATCAGAAGTGCAAGTAGACGGAGGATCTAGTATATATCTTATGAATGCCGCTACAATAGAGGAGCTGAATTTGGATCACTTATTGCCTACTACAATACTTTTGAGAATGGCTGACTCCAATCGAGTTAAACCTATGGATATTTTACGAAGTATTGATACAATAATTACACAGATTACCTACAAAATTTATTATATTATTTTTCAATTGCGAAGCTCTATACTGTCATACCCAATTTTATTGGGGCAATCGTGGTTGTATGAAACTAAAGCTCGAAATGACTGGGACCGTGATACATTGACAATTGAGAAAGGTAATGATAAAATTGTGCTTCAAATGTACCCTGTCCAATATCATGGAGAAACTCAAGTTGCCAATTCAGAATTCACGTTGGATTGCGAAGATGAGTCTATAGAAGAAGAAATTAGTGCACCTATCCTAATTTATGCTGATACAAGGCAAGTTTTTGAGCACACTAGAATGAACTATCAGTACAGGGGATTGGGAGAGTATTTAGTTCTTCCAGATGTCATTGACGATTCTGATCATATGATTGCATATTGGATGAATAGACAAGATGTTAATCACGTTAGTAATATTGAACTGGAGTTGAAAAGTTCTAATGTATTGAATTTTATGAAAGATTCTGAAATTGAACAGAACATTATTCTAGAAACTCTTGAAATTCCACAATGTCAACCAATTAATTTAGGTATAGAGGAAGCTCTCCAAATCATTCAGATTTACAACGATATGAAAAGTAAGAAGAAAGAAATTTAGGTGGATTATTTTTTAATACATAAAACTACTTTTGCATGGTCATATGTAAATTTGAAAGGAATTCCAGCTGAAGTTTGTGAGCATCGAATTATATTGGAGGAGATTGCTACACCAGTACGTGAAAGACAACATCGACTTAATCCAAAATACTCACTCATCATAAAAAAAGAACTGAATAAACTCTTGGAGGTTGGATTTATCTATCTGGTTCCTTTCAGTGAATGGGTTTCACCAATTGTTATGGTACCAAAAAAGAATGGAAAAGTTCTCATCTGTCAAGATTTTTGAAAATTAAATGCGGCTATCAAGAAGGATTATTTTTCTTTACCATTCACGGATAGTATATTGGATGTTGTTGCTGGACATGAATGTTATTCATTTCTTGATGGATTCTCTGCTTATAATTAAGTTAAGATTGTAAAAGAAAACCAGTTAAAAACTACTTTTACTACGGATTGGAGGACCTTTGCCTATAAGATTATGCTGTTTGGGCTTTGTAATACACAAGCTACATTTCAAAGGGTAATGACACAAGCGTTCCAAGATTATCTACAAATTTCTATGGAAATATTTCTAGATGATTTCTGTACATTTAGTACAAGAACCAAGCATTTAGAATGTCTCGATCAATGTTTGAATCAATGTGCCAAATATGGAATTTCTTTAAATAGAAAAAAGTACCAATTTGATAAGCCTTCTAGTAAACTGTTGGATCATATAGTTTCGATGGCAAGCATTGCTACAAATCCGGATAAAATAAAGATTATAGTAGAATTAAAGCAACTAGACACTGTTATGGATGTTCGAGTATTTGTTGGCTATGTTAGTTATTATCGATGATTTATCTATCTATTTGCAGTTATATGTCTTTCCTTGATAAATCTCTTGAAGAAACCACCAATCGATGGCACTAGTCCATTTTGGACAAAAGAATGTACAATTCCATTCGAAACATTGAAACAGAAATTGGTTTCAGTACCAATATTGGTGGCACCTTGTTGGACAAAACCATTCCAAGTTTATGTGGATGCATCTAATGTCGCAATTGGTTTTGTCCTAAGCCAGAAAGATGACCAGGGTTTTGATCATCCTATTTATTATGCAAGTCGTCAATTGGTAGCAGCTGAAAGAAATTATACAACAACCAAAAGAGAAGCATTGGGGATGATTTATTCCATACAAAAGTTTTGACATTATCTTCTTAGTTATAAATTTGTTTTCCATGTCGACTATGATGCTTTAAAATATATGATTAATAAGCCTCAATTGAGTGGTCATATTGCATGATGGATTTTACTCTTGTAAGAATTTGACTTTACTATTCAGGTAAGACTAGGAAAATCACATTCCAATGTGGACCATTTATCTTGGTTATCCAATATTTTGGGTAATGAATCCATTAACGATGTACTACCAGATGTGGAACTGTTTTCGATAGATGTAATTACTTCGGAGAATAGTAAAATAATTTAATATTTGACATTTCAAACCTTTCCACCCAATTTCAATGAAAAGCTTAAACGACGCTTAATATTAAAATATGCACCTTATACGATGATTGCTGAAGCTTTATATAAACAAAGTAAGGATGGAGTTTTGCGACGCTGTATTTATCAAATTGAAGTATGTACTATATTGGATAGTTGCCACTTGGACATTTATGGTGGACATTTTGCGGAGGACATCACAGCTCGTAAAGATTTATAGGCTGGTTATTGGTGGCCAACAATGTTTGCAGTTGCTCACCAATTCGTCCATCATTGTGATCCATGTTAGAGAACGGGTCGACCTACCAGAACTTCAGCAATGCCATTGGTATCAATTCTGGCTCAAGCGCCTTTTGAAAAATGGAGAATTGATTTTGTGGGACCAATTATACCAGGCTCGAGAAATGGACAAAAACGGTATATACTGGTAGCAACGGATTACATAACAAAATGGACTAAAGTCGTAGCTACGAAAACCAATAGTGCAATTACAGTAGCAACCTTTTTGTATGAAAATATTATTACACGGTTTGGTTGTCTATGAGAATTGATTAGTGATCGGGAAACTCATTTTATAAATAGTATAATCAAAGCACTCACAGCTATATACGAGATAAAACATCATAAGACTACACCATATCACCCTAGAGCCAATGGACAAACAAAAAAGACTAATGGAATTTTATGTAAAATCTTAACAAAAATAGTTTCAGGAGCAGGAACAAATTGGGACACTAAGTTATTCGCAGCTTTATGGACATACTGTACTGCATATAAAGTTACTACCAATGCTACCCCTTTCCAATTGGTTTATGGCGAAGAAGCAATATTACCTATTGAATTGGAAGTCCAAAGTTTATGAATTGCTATAGATACTAGATTGAGAGATTAGGATTCATTACGGCACCATTTAGAAGAATTGGAAAAATTAGATGAAACTAGAGCCAATGCATTAATGATAATGGAAACTACACAAAAACGAAGGAAGACTTATTATGATAGTAAGCTTAGACAAAAGGCTTTTATGCCAAATGATTTGGTACTTTTTTCTGATAGTCGATTTAAAAAATTTCTAGGAAAATTTCAAGTTCAATGGCATGGGCCAAATCGAGTTATTAAATGATTTTCAAATGGTTCAGTACAATTGGAAGATTTTATGGATACTAAATTTATGACACGGATCAATGGTAATTAGCTTAAACTTTAATATACATAAACCCAAGACGGATTTTCTGTTACAAAAGAAGGAGTTGATCCAATTGATTGGACCTTAGTAAGAAGTAGGAGGGAGCTCTTGACAAGCATCGAGTTTTCTTTTGTGGTTAAAGAGAAGATGGCGAATATAATATCTGAGAAAGTAAGGATAGAGACCGATTGGAAGGAATGACATGAATGGCTACAAGTAAAGGTTGCGATGTTGTAGACTAAACTAGTCGCATTAGCGAAGGAGGCCAATAATTTAGTGTAGACCAATACGTCAGTTTCAACGATAACACCTTTGGAGATACCTTTGAAACCAACAGAAGAATGGCAGAAGATGTTGGAGGAGTGTAACAACCAAATTGCGCAACTTGAGTCTCAGGTATGGGAATTGGGTTTGTTGCATGAAGATCTGACGGTGCGTTTGGATGGAGAACCATCAATGACCAAGGCAGACGACGAAGATGTAATAGAGGAGAAGGTCAAGAATTCAAAGGGTGGTAAGCCAACGCCATTGACTGAAGAAGTCAACGCTGCTATGTCTTTATAAGTTAAGGCTAAATAATATTTACGAAGATGCTGCACAATTAGGAGTGGGGTTATGTAGAATAGGTAAATAAACTTTGTGATAAGTTAGTGGTTGATTATTAATAACCTTGAGAATTAGATTGATGGTTAGGCAGTTTAATTGGTAACAATAGGTTGTTAGTGGAATAAATGGTTAAGAATTCAAAGGGTTATAATCTTTGGAATCCGTTGGCCGATGGATCATCTTTTTGGTAGGATAAAGAGGTTGAGGAAAGAGAGATCGGGGCCAGATTGTGAGAGTCATAAGCCAAGAGCTAGACTGTGAGAGTCATAAGCCAAGGGCCAAACTGTGAGAGTCGTAAGCCGAGGGCCAGACTGTGAGAGTCGTAAGCCGAGAGCTAGACTGTGAGAGTCGTAAGCCGAGGGCCAGACTGTGAGAGTTGTAAGTCAAGGGCCAGACTATGACAGTCATAAGCCGAGGGCCAGATTGTGAGAGTCATAAGTTGAGGGCCAAACTGTGAGAGTCGTAAGCTGGGGTAAGTTTAGTACTACCTCTTTGTTTTTTTTATTATTTGCTTATGAAGAATTGTGATTGAGAGAAGTACTATTGAATTGATAATCGTAGAATGGATTATGGGTTGAATTAAGATGGAAGTAGTAAGCCTCAGTGTTTTGTAGTTTGATACTTGATTTCAAATAGCCAGAATATAGTCAATTGTGACACTAACAGACCCAATTCATATAACCAACCTTTCTCCTTGTTCGAACCCACCTCTATTAGTTCAATTGCTTTGGTATACTGAAACTGGAACACAACGAGAACAACAGGTACTTAATCTTACTCTAACTAAAATTTTATTTTAATAAAACAACTACAATCAATAAAATAATTAAAAAGATAAGTATTTGAACTTTTGACTAAGATATAGCACAAATTGTTTATTACAATGATAATTAAAGAAACCACATATGGCTCAAATTAAAATAAAATACATAAAGAAACAAAGAATAAAGTAGTAGCCATTGACATTACTTTCTATAATAAAATTTCTACCAATCAAATTCAGAAACTATATACTAATGCATAAAAACCAATAAATAATTTTTTTTTGAAGCTAACTTTAAATACCAAATTCTATGTATATTGATTCATAATTATTACACCAAATTGTAGCTAAATCATTAAACAATCCAAAAATATATTCTAAGGCTATACAACTCAACCTAACTAAGATAGATGTGGCTATTATTAAGAAAATTTGAGAATATCAATAAACTAATATAAATTCATCCATCTTTTGAAGATCAATTATTTGTTGTTTAATAGGATAAAATGAGAATTGCTTTTGAAGTAGAAAAAATAAAAATATAACATAAGGAGAATTTAATACAAGTAGACTTGGTAATAGCCATAAGAGTGGTACATGTTAATATTTGTCACGGACATACTCATGTAAGCTAGAAATTACATATAAAAATAGGTGGAAGTAAGTAAAATTAGGTAAAAATAAGTTAATTCTATAGTATTTAATATAGAAGCTTCCTAGAAGCTTCATAGATGCTGCTTTGACTTCATAGGTGTCTTTAATTGACTTTTTGGATTAGAAACATGGTCAACAAGTTGGCCATGTGCCACACATGTTGTTAGCTTGAAGATCAAGCTAACTATGTAGCCCACACATAGAAAAACTTGCCTTGTAAGTCAAGGCATGTATCCTACAAAGTCAACACATATTGGAGGTCCTATAGCACATTGCCACATAGCCCCTAATTAGATAGTATATATAGAGATAAGAGTGAAGCCTTCTTCACTCTTGTCAATTCCTTTCTTGTTTCCAGTCTAGTTTCAAGGGTCTCTAATTTTCTTATCTTTTGGCAATAGCCATTCCACTTTCTCTTTCAATATACATACTTGTTTATTTATACCTTTCTTGAGTGAAGGCTCACTTGTCTGAATTACTTTTTCATCGAGTTCTTGTCCTTGACAGATTGACAAGATTACACCTACAATATCAGAGCTTCGTCTAATCTTAATTAAGAGTGGATTACTCCTTTTTCTTGATAAGATATAAGCATATTAGAAGTTACAGATTACCCTCTTCTAAACTGATATTGTCTTTAGTATTTTCTTTGTTTTCAAGTCCTCTCTTCTATTTCTCTTGAGCGATATTAGACATCTTCTCTCTTCTAAGTATTATCATGGCAGAACTTGTTGAAATGAAGAGTGCAAAGATACAAATGCAAGAGCAATTGAGGGAGTTAATGCTTGTGATGCATCAACTCAATTATCCACCACAAGAAGCAACAAGATTGGCAGGAAGTGAAGATATAGAAATGGTTGGAGCTGCTTCAACATCTACAACAAATCATGTCCTTTTTTCTATGGTAGAATACCCTTTCAGTGTTAGAGAATCAAGAATTACCCTATCCAAGAAGTTTGATGGCATTAGATCTAAGTTTCGAGGATTTATCAATCAAGTGCAACTTATGATTGAACTTCAACGCCAAAGCTATCTAACTCCAAGATCGCAAGTTAGATTCATTGGTACGCTTCTTTCAGTTTCAACACTATCATAGTTTTCATCTTTTTTTAAATGACGAGATCTAATATTGGATAATCTAGAGGCTTTTCTAATGGAGTTTTGATCCATGTATGGAAAATATAATACAATTCGTGTTGCAACCAATAAGATCCATATTTTACGACAAGGCAATCGATTAGTAACGTTGTATGCTTTACAATTTTAATAACTTGAAACTGATATCAAGTGGGATGATGCTGCACTTATTAGCCAATTTCTCTATGGATTACAATATGAGGTAAAAAAATTAATGCTCAACTTATCTGATCCTCAAACATTGAGTCAAGCGATTGACTTTGCTCTGAAGTGTATCAATCGCCTTTTTGAATTTCGATTTGAGAACTGTACAAGTGGACCTCAACGTTACTATAATTCAATGGCAACACCAACACCTCTTCAACACATATATTCGGAAGTAGAGGATATGCAAATTGATGCAGTACATTTTAAACCTCTTACTGAGCAAGAAAAGACTCATTGTCCTCAAGAAGGATTATATTTATATTGTGGAGAACTAAAACACACTACTCAACATTGTCCAAAGAAACAACACAATCACAAAATGAGGAGTATAGCTGTGAAAGAAGACAATATGTCAGAAAACGAGTTTGTCCAACTACAATATGGACTGTACAGCTGGAACCTTGCACAACATCTAGTAAAGGTCCTATTCTCTCCTCAGAGCCCTCTCCTTGTTTTACATTAAATGTTATTTTAGGACCTAAATATTACAAAGCCTTTGCCTTGTTAGATTCAGGAGCCTCGGCGTGTTTCTTAGATGAAGAATTTACTAAAAGACATAACATATCTTTAGTAAAGAAAACTAAACCTGTTCATGTAGAAGTCATAGATGGTCGTCCATTATCTTCTGGAGATATTACTCACGAAATCTTTCTTATAGAAGTAATAATCAATGGTCATAATAGCTTTGTAGTATTTAATATCATTAGATCTCCCTCAAATCTAATCATTTTAGGTTTATTGTAGTTAGAGAAATACAACCCTCAAATAGATTGGATTTCTCGAACTCTTACTTTCTCTAAAAGTATAACTAACAGTGTAGTTAATCAAGTAGAGAGTCATAAGTCCAGTTCAATTAAACCCGTATTTATAGGTGTAAAAGCTTTCTTGTATGCTGCTAAGAAAGAATCACCATATATTATTTATGCCACACCTATTTTTACTGGTAGAAAGACTTCAAGTTGCATTCCAAGCCAATATCAAGAATTTCAAGATGTATTCGAAAAAAAGAATGCGGATACACTCCCAGAACATCGTCCCTATGATTGCTCAATTGACCTTCAAGAAAGAGCACAACCGCCATTCGGACCAATCTACAGTTTATCACAAAATGAGTTGACTGAACTCAAGGAATATATTGAAGAAAATCTAGCCAAGAATTTCATACGCCATTCTAAATCTCCGGTAGGAGCTCCAATTTTATTTGTGAAGAAAAAAGATGGATTATTGTGGATGTGTGTTGATTATCAAGGACTCAACAAGATTACCATCAAGAACAGGTATCCACTACCTTTAATATCTTGACTTCTTCATTAGCTGAATCAAGCTAAGGTCTATACAAAAATAGATCTTCGGGGAGCATACAATCTACTACACATCAAAGAAAGAGATGAATGGAAGACTGCATTTCGAACTAGGTATGGATATTTTGAATACAACGTCATGCCTTTTAGACTTACAAATATACCAATAGCTTTTCAACATCTAATGAATGATGTTTTTTGAGAGTTTTTGGACGATTTTATAGTCTGTTTTCTAGACGACATCTTGATCTATTCTAAGAATCCAAAAGAACATGAACTTCATGTTCATCATGTGTTACAAAAATTAAGAGATGCAGGACTCTATGCCAAGATAGAAAAGTGTGTATTCTACACTACTCAAGTCAATTTCTTAGGTTACATCATTTTAAATGATAGACTTATGATGGATCTTAAGAAAGTTTAAACTATTATAGATTAGAAGATTCCAAAAACAATAAGAGATATCCAATGCTTTTTGGGATTTGCCAACTACTATCAGATCTTCATCAAGGA
Source organism: Physcomitrium patens (assembly GCF_059467195.1). Lineage (NCBI taxonomy): Eukaryota > Viridiplantae > Streptophyta > Bryopsida > Funariales > Funariaceae > Physcomitrium > Physcomitrium patens. The sequence continues at coordinate 13,118,061 of NC_143429.1, read as the reverse complement.
CTTCTCTTGAGTTGTAGCTCCACTTACACATTTGACTTATAAAGACAAATTCCAATGGAATCAAGAAGCGGAAGTTGTTTTTGAATCTTTGAAGACAACGTTTGTTTTTGCACCAATCTTGTATTGTGTTGATTTTTTTAAAGCATTCTTTATGGAAACAAATGCATCGGACTTTGCTTTGGGTGCAGTTTCATCACAAATGGGAACAGATAACAAACTTCATCCAGTAGCCTTTCATTCAAGAAAATTCTCAGCAGCAGAAATCAATTATGAGATCCACAACAAAGAACTTCTTACAATTGTGGATTCTTTTCAAGAATGGCATCATTATCTAGAAGGCGCTTCCAGTCCTGTCACCATATATACGGATCACAAGAACCTCAAATATTTTATGTGAGCACACATATTAAATCGTCCTCAAGCTCGTTGGAGCATGTCTTTATCAAGATTCGAGTTCATCATCACTTATCGGCTAGGAAAACAATAAGGTTTGTCTGATGCCTTGTTTAGACGTTCTTATCTTGCACCAAAAGAAGGAGATGCAGCTTTTGAGCAACAAAGAACGGTTCTCTTGAAGCTGGAGCAATTTCATCTTCGAGCAATAAAATCAACATTGACTATTAATTTAACTTTTTTTAAGGAAGTCCAGTTAAGTATGTCTTCAGATCCTCTTGTTCATGATATCAAGAATAATTCTTCTAAATCTCATGATCCCTCTAAATTTGAATTCAAGAATAACTTATTCTATTTCAAAGGACGCCTATATGCTCCAGAAGAAAAAGTACGTTTACGTATTCTTCAAGCTTGTCACGACTTTCCAGCAGTATGATATTTTGGATATAATAAGACTTTGGAGCTGATATCTAAGGATTTTTGGTGGCCTCAAATGTGGAAGGCACTCAAAGATTTTGTACAATCATGTGATGTTTGCTCAAGATCGAAAATTCCTCATCATCGACTTTTAGGACTTCTTCAGCCATTACCCATTCGAGAACAACCATGGTCTTCTGTTTCTATGGACTTCATCACGGATCTTCCAATCTCAGGTTCTTATGACTCTATATTCGTGATAGTAGATCGTTTAATCAAGATGGCACATTTTGTACCATGTACACAATCTATCATAGGTGAAGAAACAACTAAGCTCTTTCTTGACAATATCTATCGCTATCATGGATTACCCAAGGATATTATATCAGATAGGGGAACTCAATTTGTATCAAGATTTTGGCGGACTCTTTTCAAGATTCTAAAAGTAGATATAAAACTATCTTCGGTATTCTATCCTCAAACTGATGGACAAACGGAGCGTGTTAATCAAGTTTTGGAGCAATATTTAAGATGTATCATTAACTACCAACAAGATAATTGGACAACTCTTTTGCCATTGGCAGAGTTTGCTTACAATAATACGATACACTCTTCTACAAAAGAAACACCTTTCTTTGCTAATTATGGTTATCATCCACGACTTGATACTTTTGACTTTTCAAAAGTTGATAATCCTACTGCGAAAGATTTGGCGATTCATTTATCAGAGCTACATGCAACGATGAAGGCGCAATTAAAAGAGGTTCAAGAATAACAAAAGATCAATGCGGATGTCTATCGAAAGGATCAACTACCATTCTTCTTGGGTGATAAGGTATAGCTACTTCGTCGCAATATCAAGACCACTTGTTCTTGTGACAAGTTGGACTATCGAATGCTTGGGCCATTTTCTATTTCTACACAAATCAATCCAGTTGCATATCATTTACATCTATTGGAGTCAATGAAAATTTATCCAGTATTTCACGTGTCTCTTCTTGAATCATACAAGACAATAGACATACCAAGAAGACGACAAGCTCCACCTTCTTCTATAGAAGTGGACAATAATGAAGAGTTTGAAGTAGAAGAAGTCTTAGATTCAAGGTGACATCAAAATAAATTGGAATATGTTATCCATTGGCACGGATATGATATTAGTAAATATACATGGGAGCCAATAAAGAATCTTGCAAATTCACCAAAGGCGGTGGAGGCTTTTCATCAAAGACATCCATCAAAATCAAGATGAAAACCTTCTTTATAAAAGAAACAACATCTATGCAAGATAACATTCTACTTTCAATCCTTATTAGTAGTTTTTTTGTAGTTGTGATGCTTAGGAGATGGAGAACCAACAACCAGCAGATTCGACTTAAGAGCCTTCATTTGCTGACCTATCGGACGAGACATTACGATTGTCACAACCTTCAAGATGATGCAATCGAGATGAAGATCTTCAAGAATGACATGTTCTTCTTCAAATAGATGGCGAGATATCATGATTTGAGAAGGGACTCTCGATGTTTGGTGATTTTGCTAGAAGTAGGAACAACTCCTGATGGTGTTCCAAATATTCTATTCGAAGGAAGTTATGAAGGCCCCAACAATGATCAAATAACTGGGTGGTCTTCTTGCCCTGGTATGAGACACTACCGATGGTTGAGAGGCCCTATCAATCATCTTCGAAGAGAACAAAGATTAGAGTATGTGGCGAATATAATTCGTCACATCATAGATTTCTTCAACATATGATGACCGCTCCTTGTGGAACTCGTCCCTAGAAGGGAGGATAATGTCACGGACATACTCATGTAAGCTAGAAATTACATATACAAATAGGTGGAAGTAAGTAAAAGTATGTAGAAGTAAGTAAAAGTAAGTAAAAGTAAGTTAATTCTATAGTATTTAATATGGAAGCTTCCTAGAAGCTTTATAGATGCTGCTTTGACTTCATAGGTGTCTTTAATTGAATTTTTGGATTAAAAAAATGGTTAACAAGTTGGCCATGTGCCACACATGTTGTTAGCTTGAAGATCAAGTTAATTATGTGGCCCACACGTAGAAAAACTTGCCTTGTAAGTCAAGGCATGTGTCCTACAAAGTCAACACATATTGGAGGTCCTATAGAATATCGCCACATAGCCCCTAGTTAGATAGTATATATAGAGACAAGAGTGAAGCCTTCTTCACTCTTGTCAATTCCTTTCTTGTTTCTAGTCTAGTTTCAAGGGTCTCTATTTTCTTGTCTTTTGGCAATAGCCATTCCAGTTTCTCTTTCAATATACATACTTGTTTATTTATATTTTGTTACCTTTCTTTGAGTGAAGGCTCACTTGTCTGAATTACTTTTTCATCGAGTTCTTGTCCTTGATAATATCTCTCTTAAGATGTCTATATCTAAATAACAATAATTATTTCATTATTTTCTAAAATAATCAAAATAAAAAACTTATAGAAATATAGCTATATTTTTTATTTTATTTTATATAATTTTAAAACCAAGATAAAATAGCTTATAATGTAAAACGATTCAATCAATTTTAAATATAATATAATTTTGGAATTATATTAAATATGCTTAGTGACTTTTTGACTTTTTTTTCTTTCATAAATAAAACTTAAATGGTATCACTTCAAAGATGAAAATGTAAACAAATTATAGAAAAAAATAGTATATTTTAGAAGATTCTTAAATATAAATATATAAAATAAAGTAGTAGTTTAATATATATATATATATATATATATATATATATACATACGTTTTATATATTTTACTTTTTTTTCTTTCTTTTGAATAGACAATAGAATATTATGATGAATTCTAAAAAATATGAAATCTTATTACATGAAAAATTATAATAAAAATATCTATATATATATATATATATATATATATTAAAATGATTACAAAATATAATTAAAAAAGTAAAAAAATAAACCATTATATTGTAATAGAAGTAAGTCTATAAAAAATATATATTTATAGAAGATTTACAAGATATCTTAATTTATAAGATCATTTATTTTTTTCTAACTTAATGAAGTTTTTATATAACAAAACCTATATAATTAGAATTTTTGTAAGACTTAATAAGTTTTTTGTGATATCTTAGATTGTCTACCAATCTTATATTATAAAATATTGTATTAAGATAGACAATAGCTTTTCAAACTACATTCTTCTAAATTCTTTTATTTAATTACTTATAAAATAGATATTTATGTGGAAATAATTAAAATTTTAAATATTTATTAAAAATAATAGTCAAAGCATATATAAGATACTTAGAAATACTACAAACTTACTTCTTTTACAATTAAATCTTAAAACATATTTAATACTATAATTTATTTTGTAATATTGCATATGATTTTGTAAAAAAAAGAAATAATAATAAACTAAAAAACATAGACCTAGTAATATTACTATTATAAAATTATATCAATTTGTATTCAAATCTTCAATATTACTATTTAGAGAAAATTGAAGCATCAATAGTACATATCAATTGTCTTCAAAGAAAAAAAAAAAAAAAAAAAAAAAAATGCTCATAGTCTTAAGCTGTAGTCAAATAGATCACATGAAGAAATTCCAATATAAAGGACTTTTCTGAGATAATAAAATAAAAAATAAAAAATAAAAAATAAAAAATGTACCAAAATTAGATAACTTAGCCTTAAAATTACTAAAAAAGAATCAAATAATAAACTTATAATAGATCTAAAAATAGATCTAATTTCTTTTATTATATAAAAAATAATTATATTTTAATATTTTTATCTATATTAACACCTTCTCTTTTAGAAGATTATGTAATTATATTACAAACATATAAAAAAATTACACTTTAAGAAATTCATATTAAAACTTAAGATGCCAAAGACTTACAAAGAGATAAGATATTAAGACTTTATATAATAGAAATTGTGTTTTTGAAAACCTTATGACACGTTATGAAGCTTGACTACAATTCATTAAAGACCACTTGAATAAATATAAATTTATTTAAAATTTTTGAAAAAGATTACTCATGATAATATATAAATAAATAAATCCTTAAAAAACTATATTCTAATCAAGTTAATTTATATATATGAATAAATTTTGCAACTAAAGATATAATCAATTCAATTGAAATATATAGAAGGAGATCAAACATTATTTATCTCCCCACAAAACAGCTAAGGCAATATAGTATTAGTTCATGAGGCTATTCATTGGACTCATGTTTTATTTAAAATATGTATTCTCTTCTTTAAGCTGGACTTTATTGAACCATGACATATAATTAATTGATAATTCATCTTTACAATCATAGAGGCTCTAGATTTGGTGTTTAGTTCTCAAAAAATAAAATAACTATCATTTGCAAGAAAGAAAAACTAAAAAAAATACCAATAAATATATGTATATGTATATGTGTGTATATATATATATATATATATAGATACTTGTCTTTTAAATTTTTATATAAATTATTGATATTAATTAATTTAATCTTATTAGATAATTGTTGTTGAAAATTTACATTTTCTTTATCTTTCATTTTGGTATAAAATAATTCTCTTTAGACTAAGAAATCCATATAAATTAAATATAATAATAACAAAAATTAACTTGAAGATTCCAAAATGATTGTAACTGAAATATAACTTTCGTGAGGTCATACAATCAAATTTAATACATACAGTAAAAATTTAAGACATTGAGTACTAGGATAAAGCTTTAAAATATTTTATTTTTCCTATTTATATAATAACACAAACTTAAAATAATAATTTTATGTACTTTAAATTTTCTAATACTATTTAAACATTTAAAATATTAAAATAATATGAATTAAAAACTTATTTTTTCTATATGAATTTGAATTTAATAAATTTAGTTGAGATGAAATTTATAATTAGATTAAGTAATAATTTCTCATGACATAAAAATTATATAAAAAAATATTTAAAAATATTTCATATGGAATCTATTATCAAATATCCATATAAAAATATTTTAAAATTTAAACACATATATTATCTATGAAAAATATTTTAAAAATATTTCTCTTTTTTTAAAATTAATTAAATAATTTTAAAAATTAAAAAATTAAACCTACAGTAATAAATTAGTGTTATTTTTAAGGAAATAAATTTTTTAGTTATCACATTAAAAAATAAATATATTCATTATTATGTTCTTTATATTTAAATTCTAATAATTTATATTTCATAGTTGAGAATTGAATCTAAATATTGTAGGACTATAATATATTATATTATTATTTATTTTATGATTAATAAATAAAAAATTTATTTAAATATAAAAATAAAATTATTTTAAAATTTTCGAAATATTTAGGCAAAAAGAAATAACTTGTAATAAATCGTACACCCTAAGAGACAATCGTAAGGGTCATCCCGGGTCGGGTCGAGCGACCACTTCCCCCCTCATCATCGGCACCCGACCCGTCCCTGCTTGGGAAGGCCGGGCTGGGCCGGGCCGAACGAATACCCGAGCCAATACCCGACCCGGCCCTGGCCCGTCCAGAAAGCCAGGCCTACCACAGCCACCACCACAATCCTGCTTCGTAGCCTGCTTCCTGAATGACCTCGCAGCTTTACAAAGCCTTCATAAATTGCTCTTTTCTCCATGCTGCGCGGTGTTTCTCCTCCATTCTATCGTCGTCCCATCTCACCAAACTCTACTGTGTGTGTGTGTTCCAAGTTATGGCTCCTACCAAAGCCGTTTGCGTGCTCACTAGTCCCTCCAGCAACGTCTCCGGAGTCATCTCTTTCGTGGACGAGGGCTCTGGTATGGCTGCCCTCGTCTCGTCTCGTCTTTTCCTGTCCTCTCGGATTCTCTTCCTCCCCATGTGATAGTTTATGGAGTTAAGCATAATTTAAAGCTGTTCACATTGAGTTTTGGAGTTGGGTTTTGGAAGGTTCTCCTGGCAGGCTCACGGATGATTAGTTGTTTAATCGTTGTCAGGTTTGGTATCGACTCAGAGCTGAAAGAGTCGTTTTTGCGCATCAGAAAGTGCATATTCTCAAAGTGTTCGTTTCGTTGGCTGTATGGAGCGTGTGCTTGGTTGTGGGGTTTATCGTATGGAAAATGGCATGCGTTTTTAGGGTTTAGTCTCTGGAGTTTGCTTTCTTGTTTGAGGGTTTGATGGGTGCAGTGCGCGTCTATAGGTTTTGGTATTTGGTCTCTCTGCTACATTTGGGATTTTCTTCAGGATTATTTTTGTTTCTAGCTTGGTTGGGGCATGGCAAGGTGTCTGGCTTAGGCTCTTGGCTCGATCACTGCATGTATGCCAGATCGTAATGCTTGACTGGACATAGTATGGTCTGAAGGTTTTTAAGAGTTTGTGCAGCGTCGAGAATGCCATTTGTTGCTTTTGGCAGATGTTACTGTGACGTAGTTCCTTGTTGTGCGTCGTCCTTTAGCTTGATGTGTCGCGTAGTTGTGGGAAGTCTTTGATACGAGTCTGATACTACTTGTGATTGTCGTTTTTTTGTCTGGCGATTGATTCGTAACGTATGGCGCCTTGAGAAGCGATGCAAACATAAGGTGTTTAAATTTGGTGTTTATCAGGAGACAGTTGATAATCTTCGATGTGTAATTTATCTTAGACTGGATCGGGCGAATGACTTTGTTTTGTAGAGAAAATTTTTAATCCTTTTCTTCGCTATCTGAAAAGGATCGTCCCCTAATCTACTTACTACGGATAGTCAGATGACAGTACGTCGTAAATGCTCATCCACTTAATCAGTCTCTTGTGAGGTCAAGGGTCAGCCCACTATTTTTGACCTCTAGAATATCGTTGACCTCACAACCTAACTGCTGCTACAAGGGTAGGATGTACTTGTTTTGTTTGTTTCTGACCGAGGCTTCATGCACCAGCGTCGTGCATTTCGTAGATCTCCTGAGGTCTTTCTTTGTTGGCTAAAGCCAGTCTTTTTCTGAAGTTGCTTTGTTAGGGTTTTGCGCACTGTGCTTGTGAATACGCTGATCCGTAGTGGTCGTGACTCAGTTGCGATGATCTTGTAACTTAAACAGTAATGTCCTGACAGGATACACGACTGTGGAGGGAGAAATTAAGGGATTGAATCCTGGCAAACATGGATTCCACGTCCATGCGTTGGGGGATACAACCAATGGCTGCATGTCAACTGGTGCGTCATTTGACTCATTGCTCTTTGAGAATAGTGAATGCATATATACTTTTTGTATATATAACCTGGCTCTTCGTCATGCTTAGTCTTGTATTCGTTCGTGGTGAAGAATTTGCTTTTAATTGACCTTATTTGAACGCAGGTCCTCATTTCAACCCAAAGGGTTTTGAGCATGGTGCTCCTGAAGATGAAGTTCGTCATGCAGGAGACCTGGGGAATGTTATTGCCGGTGATGATGGTAAGGCTGCTGCTTGAGATTTAGGTTTGAAAATTTCCTGCTTCAGATTTGATGTTCTTGATATCTTTCATGTGTACAAGCTTTAGTTACTTTTGGAATATGATTATTTCTTTTCTATCGTTACATCTCAAGTGTCATGCGGTAATCACAGTTCTAGTCACTTCGTGATTGGAAGAGTTTGGATTTTGAGTTGCGGTTTTAATTTTGTTTCTTAAATGTATGTCTCAGGTGTAGCTAAAGTCTCTTTGAAAGATTTCCAGGTACTACTTCAGCAATCCCGCACCGTTTTGATCGGCTGCCATCCTTTCTCGGTTCTGATCTGTTAATTAGAGGATACTGTGTGCTTCTCTACGTGTCATTTGATCTCAACGCTTGAATTTCTGTGCAACCATTTCTGTGCAGATTCCTTTGACCGGTGCAGACTCAATCATTGGCCGTGCTGTTGTCGTTCACGCCGACCCTGATGATCTCGGAAAAGGTGGGTTGAACGTGTATGATGAGAAGATTTCAGTGTGGGAGTAGGATTTGATTCTAGTCAAACTTAGGCAGGCTGCAGATTTCTATCGATACTTGAAATCCCGCTGACAGATCTTGTGTATACTAAGACTTCAAGTTCCAAGACGTTCATTTGTATGGTCCTGTTTGATGTGTTGTGGCTTCCAGGTGGACACGAGTTGAGCAAGTCTACTGGAAACGCCGGTGGCCGAATTGCTTGCGGTGGGTGTTTGAACCTCTTCAAACGTTCTTTTGTACATTACAGGGGAATTCTACACTGATTATGTGCCAAGAGAAATATCGGCATCAAATTAAGATTCGGAAATGTTGATTGATCTTGATACAAGTTTTGATGATTGCAATTTTCTGTTGTTGCAGGAATAATCGGTCTTCAGGCCTCAACTTAAAGTTGGAATAATGATCACCAGCTGTGCCTTCGGAAACTTGTATATTTTCAACGCAGAATAAGACGGAGAGATCGGTTATACGAATCGTCATATGTTTGTGAGTGTGGATATCTAGTGAATCTAAAACATCGTTGTAACAAATGTTTCATCTTTTATGGACTTCGGAAACTGAGGTCAAAACGCTTGTAGTGACGTACCCTGTCACCACAGTCTGATTGATTTCGGAGTTTGTTAGTTCTCAATGAAAATATGATTCAGCATTGCATTGGGTCACCTCTGTGATTTTTTTTTCTTTTAGAGTGTCGTCAGTGAATCCCTTGGTTTTGTCTTCAAAATTGTTAGCTAAATATGAATTGGGTTTAAGGAATAAACATACCAACTATTTAAAAATTTCTAAAAATTACCACATTATATATTAACCTCAAAAATCATTAATGTTTTTAGAATTTAATGTTTGATATTATAGTGAATTTTTCGATGCTAAGATTTTAAAAAATTACAACAGTTTTATAGAACAAAAATAAAAGCGATAATTTGATATTGAGAAACGATCTTTATATAGCATGTTTGCAAGATTTCAGATCAATAAAATTTACCAAACTTGAAAATTGTTTTTTTGAGATAATGTGGAGACTAAAATAATTTTTTGAATTCATCCACAAAAGTAGGATTCAAAATTTATTCTAAATTTGAATCTACCTTAAAAAAATACTATTTATTTTTGTATCATTCCTTCTTATACAAACTTCAGAAATTGATGCTTTGTTTTCAGTTAATTAAATGTTGCAAATCCATCAATTGAAGAAGGGTACTTCTAAAGGAACACCCCCACACACCAACCCCTAAAAACATGATTAGTTTTGATATTAAAGTATGATTCTTACCATATTTATTATCTCCTCATCCATTTGTATTCTATGGTTTCAAAATTGTTATTTAGATTGTGTGAACATTTCCTTTTAAAATATCATTTTAGAGCAACGATATCATATTATACAGATATTTTGGAAATTATTTGTGGAAGCACTTATAATAAAATACTCTCTACTTTCTTTTATGTTGTATGTTGAGATGCATTAGTTCCATATTGTATTAAAAATTATATGTTTTTACAAAATTATATACAACTACCTATTGTGTACATATTTTTATTCTACTTGAGCTTCTAATTCTCTGATATATAAAAAAATATACAAGAAAAATTGTACAATGGATCAAATACAATTATATGAAGATTCTTTTGTCAAAAAAGATTGTAAATAATAAATGTTACGCTTACTTGATATAACTTTGATTTTTTGATTTTTTAATTTCTAAATTAGACCATACACAACTAAAAAAAGATGGTGTTTAAAAGCTTTTTTTTGTAAACATAAACACATTAAAAATCATAATCGACAGTAAATGCGGGTGATTAGTTAATTTTTTAATTATAAAAGTTATTTTTATTATATTGTTAAAAAAATAAAAACAACTTAAATTTATTCTTTATAATACATAATTTTTAAATTATATTTTGTGAGCTTTGTTCTACACTAAGGAATTGAATTATTGCAAGTAAATACGACATCCAATTTTCTGTTGCTGTTGCGATAATTTATTTATTTATTATTTTTTTCGTTATATATATTTTTTAAAATCAGATTTTTTATTTTTTATATTATATATCTATTGCATAGATTTTTTGTACTTTTATTTGTAGTAATAGAAATGATTAAAAAATAATCTATCGTATTTAAAATCTTTTATACTTTTTGCCCAATATTTAATTACACTCTCTTATATTTTAAATACTTCAATTTTTGTGAGACCATTTTAAAATCAACAAACTTATCCAATTAATAATATGTGTAAGGCTAAAACAAAAAAATAATAAGATTTTATTTTAGTTTATTTTATTTTTCTCTTTACCCTCTTTCAACACCCACACGCGAAGAGAACAAGCAAAAGACCCCATACCCGTGATTCCCAGAATATTTCATCGCTTTTCAACATCTATAACCACGCCAACGGAGACCGTGCCCTAATCCCGAGTTGTTCACTCGCCGAGCAAGCGCCGAAGTGCAGAGAGAGAGGGCCCCGCACATCGATCGATCGATCGTGGTTCCGGTGAAGTGCAGCTCGTGATTTGGTGCCCTTGTTCTGCGTTCCGGAGCAGCTATTTTTGTTGTTTTTTTTTTTGTTTTTTTGTTTTTATAAAATTTTAGGGCAATTGGCGGAGAGCAATGGGGATTCGGGAGGATGCCGCTCAGTCTCGCATGAAGAAGAAGGTGGAAGAAGGTACGCTTTTCGAGTGCGGAGGTTTTGGTTTCGTGTTGTCAATCGTTGCGTTGGAGTTCATCGTGTGTATCGCGTCCTTTGTCTCGTCTTCGTGTTGGAGAATTTTCCGGGTTTTTGAGATGTGTATGTAAATGTGTGTGTGTGTGTGTGTGAATTTATATATATATATATATATATATATATATGTATGTATGTATATTGATATATAGGTAAATCTGATTGTATTGTTGAGGTCTCGCATGTGTGAATGGAAATTCGTTTTCTCTTTTTCTCGATGCGTAGCGTTTACAATCAAATATTGTGAAACTGTATATGGATTTCCGATGGATTGTTGCGGTGTTTTATACCCTAAACTTTGAATCTCGTACTAGACGAGAGTTGTGGGGGGCATGTCGCTAATTCTCTTTTTCTAATAGCAACCCTTGTTTTTTCTTATCCTGTTTAATCTTATTTTTCTTATTCTTCTTCTTTTTCCTTTGCGACTGCCTCTATGCTTCCTATTTGCATTTACTTCGAGCCCTCCAAGATCAGTACTAATTGTCCCTGAGAGCATGAAGCATGAAGTGGTTATCGAATTTTGTTGGGTTTGGCGAAAAATGAAGAGCTGCAATTTCTGTTTCAAAGCGACACTGTTAGACTGATTATCAGCGTTTTGATAATCTTTGGTCTAGCCCTTCGCAGCAAGATGAAAGCGCAAGCGCTTAAAGAGTGCGACCCTCTCGTCGCCAAGTTCGCGGAATGTGCCAAAGGGAGGTTATTTTCTGTTGTTTGGGCGTGTCGTGCTCAATCGAAAGAAACTAATGCTTGTCTTCATAGATAGTAAGTTTTTGCAACCTCTCCCATTCAAACCCTTCTAGTGATGAGTGTGTATTCTTCTGTAATGTCGCCAGGCCTGGTCCCTCACAAACAAAATAAGAATCAATAAAAATAAAGTCACATTGTGGAAGAAACATCTTGCCATCGCTCATTAGCGAAGTCGTTTAAAGCCACCAGTTTAGTACCATCTCCTGCTATCCCGGCTAACAATATTTCTTAGTTTTCACTATCCGCTGAGACCACCCGACCTTTTTTAGAATTGTTCTAAATTTCGGTCCATTGTGCTTGACAATATGCAGTACCAACGATGAAGCGTTTGAAAAGTACAAGAAGCAATATGAGGAACAAGCCCTACAGAAGTTGTGAAACAAGCAAATGTTTAGACGTAAATACTATGTAGGCATTAAATTTCTAGTGTGAGAAAGACATTGTATGTGTCACCTCTTTTATGATTCTAGCTGCAAGGAGGCAACCCGTTGCTTTCTGCACCTTGTAGGCCATCCTTTTCAATGTTTCTTCACACCCAGTTTTTGGACAAGCGCAATCCCAAGATTCGTGGACTACTAGACTGGAAATTTGATCTACCGAAAGAGAGTAGCGTTCGTAGGTTTTCAACTGAAGCCTTGTTAATTTGACTTTTAGTGAAGCCAATTCAGGCAATGATTCTTCAACAATGCAAATTCAAGCACCAATGTTGAGGAATCATTGGAGAATGAACAATTTCATTTGCATTGTTGTTTTGTGAGCCAACTTTGACAATGGATAGTTTGCATGTCTAAAGTGGGCAATCCATTTCAGACTACTTCTCTTTGTGGACTGTTCACCTGTATCAGTTGTTATCTATAATTTATTGAAACATATACAATATTTTAGAGGGAATATTAAAGCCACCAAATTTTTTACTAAATCCCATATTTACGAAGAATTATTGCATCCTTGTCCTTATTCCTCCCATTTCCACATTCCTAGCCTCCGTCCTTGTTCTCAATCTTTCTCCTTTGTCTCAATCTCCCTTGTGTCCTGCTTGCTCAAATCTTTTCTCAAGGAATTAATAGCTACCCATGCACTTCTAGTTGCAATGTAGAATGTAGAGGATAAGCGCTCAAACCTAGACTTTCAATGATGTATAGTTCTGTATTTTTATTCCAAAGAAGGTGAGTGTCGAACTAGCCTACCGTCTTGATTGACATCCTTCACCCGACTTGTTTCATACTTTATATCATTCAGCTCTACAATCACAAAAATCAAAGGTTAAAGCATGATTAAGAAAAATGAACAAATTCTTGGTTTGTTTCTGTTGCAGAAGAATTGAAAAATATATAGCTTATATAAGAAATTGAAGCCACAAGCTTAACAATTAATTTCTATCACAATGGTAGATTTGTCTTTCTGAATCAATTTCTATCATCTTCTTCTATCACAATGGTAGATTTGTCTTTCTGAATCTTGACTTTGTGTGCTATAACACATATTATGGATATTTGACTTGCAAGTGCCATATATTAAAATAAATAAATAAAATGAAAGTAGAATAAGTTATTTTGTAGAAGATATTACCTTAGATAAGTTCTTAATGGTCTAAGGATTAGCTCTTGGTATACAAGAAGGCCAATTGACAAAGTAGATAAATCGACAAAGAATCTTAAGGATATAGTAGATATACTAAATGCATACTCTCATAGTAGATAGGATATCAATGGATGGTCTTGGTAGAATGTTAGATAGATGTATTCATCAAATGATGAAAGTTGTCCATGAAGGCAGCAACCACCACCTATAAGTAATAAGTAATAGAAGTGAGAGTTATCTTACTTTATATTTTTTTTTATCTATAACTTTGCTAATGTTATGTATTGTAACTTCAAAATTCTTTTTCTTTAATATGTTATGAGGCCCGCTCTTTTTTAGTTATGGATTGTGAATTTCTTTGAAGTCTTTCTTATTGTGAGGACTAGATCTTATGGTTGTTGCTGATGTTAGAATTTGGTATCTTCTAACATTACTTTTGCATTTAATTATTGATGTAATTTTGCTCTTATTTGTTTTTAAGTGCATTTATGGTCTAAGAGATTGATAGATACCTTAAAATGATATTTTAGAACATAATATTAATGCACTAACATTGTACTTTTATGTATTGAAGTTCTTAAAAGATCTTCTTATAGTAATAAGAGTTATTTTGTGAGATTAGAGGTGATTAAAGAGTGGTAAAGCTTATGAAGGAGGTTAAGATAGAATATAAGATTTGTAAGAAGTCTTATAAATGAAGTTGAAAGTGATTAAAGAGTGAAATCATTAGTTTACTTACAAAGAAGGCATTTTGGATTTCTGAGGTAGCAATATCTTTATTTTGATTTTGAGAGTTCTATCTTATCTTTTCTTTATTTTTTCTTTAATACACCTCTTCTTTAAATATGACTTCAAGTAAATGTGAGGGCTTGAAAATAATTGAGAAATTTAGAGGTTATAATTTTTACCACAAGAAGAAGAAAATAGAGCTTTTTTTTTGGCTTTATTGGATCTTTAGGACATTATTGGTGAAAGTGAAGGTCATCCAAGCAATGATATTGATGTTAAGGTGAAAAAGTATTACAAACATTGTAAAAAAAAAGCTTTTGGATTGATTGCAAAAAATCTTAATGATACCAATTTTTCACATGTAATTGCTTGCAATCGACTAATGGAAGCATAGAAGTCTCTTTGTAATATCTACAAGAGTAGACATCTTATCAACATTCTATGAACAAAGAAGAAGTTCTTAATAGTAAAAATAGAAGAAGGATATGACTTTATGGCTTATATCAATAAGATAAAAGCACTTGCAAACCAACTTACAATTATTGACAAGCTAGTTGATGACAAGGATATTATATTGACATCGTTCATAAGACTTTTAGAGTTCCATAAGTATCTTATTATTGCATTGAAGTATATGAATATGAAGAAGCTTATTATGAATTATATAATGTTAGCCTATAAAGCCTATAAAGTTAGCAAGAAGAAAGAAAAGAAGCTTTAAATTGATGATTTGGCTCTATTTTTAAGATAAAACAAAAGTACCTATCTTCATCAAAGTGATAATTTAAAAATCAATATGAAAAATTACTATATTTGTAACAAATCAAGTTATTTTCTAAGAAATTACTACAAAGCTAAGAAAAGAGATAAGAAGAATGCAAACAATATTCATGAAAACTTTGGTAGGTATGATTAATCTTTTATGGCAAATAAAAGAGCCTCCATAGCTGCCATGTCTAAGTGGATTATAGATTTGGATACTACTAAGCACATGACACCATACAAGTATTCATTTAACTTTTATGAAATAATTTTAGTAACAAAAGTTTGGTTGGGAGACAATGACATGGTACAAGCCATAGAAATTGGCTTCATTATAGTAGAGATTGTTATTAAAGATTAAATTAAGAATATTAGATTGAAGAAAGTCTTACATATATCAAAGATGAAGAACCTTTTTTTGGTGAGCAAACTTATATTACATGGTTGTAAGGTTTAATTTGACATAAATGGATGTTTTATGAAGACATTGGATGGATAAGATATTTCCAAAGGCTTTACGAATGGCAACTTCTACTTCATCAATTGTAAGAAGGTGAATGAAATTGAAGTGATACTATTTGCTGAATTTTCACAAGATCAAGATAAGTTTGAAATTTGGCATCAATGACTTGATTATTTGAATGACAAAAGCATGAAGAATCTACAATCCATGGTAAGTGGCTTGGATCTTGGATAATTTAGCTACAATGCTATGATACTTGCTTATGAAGATTGTATCAAAGGCAAACAACAAAGGACTTTATTTCTTTAAGAAGTTAAAACATGTGTTAGCAAATTATTAGAGATTGTATATTCTAATATTTGTAGACTAATGAAGATGCTATTAATTAAAATTACAAGGTACTTTGTTATATTTATTGATAAAATTTTAAAGAAAAATATGGATTTATATCCTTAAAACTAAGAATGAGTGTTTGTGAAGGTCTAACGAATTTAAGGCGCTTATGAAGAAACAATGTAAGTACAAGATCAAAGTGTTGTATATAGACAATGGAAGTGAGTATATGTCAAAGTATTTTGATGATTTTTTGAAGATTCAAGGCATTATAAGACAAACTTCTACTCTTTATACTCCACAATAAAATAGAGTTGGTAAAAGAACAAATTATGTTATTTTAGATATAGCAAGGAGTATGCTTCATGTTTAAAACTTTGGACATGCATATTGGATAAAAAACATGATAAATGTAGTGTATACAAAAAATAGGTGCCTCACAAATGCACTCACATCAATGACTCCACAAAAAGCTTGAAGTAATAAGAAACCTAATGCTTCATATATGAGGATTTTTAAATGTATTGCTTATGCAAAGGTACTAGATTGTATGAGATCCAAATTTGATGTATAGGTAAAAAATATATATTTTTTGAATATTGTAAAAGTACTAAGACATATACTTTAACATGTTTAAAAACCAAAATCATCAAGAGTTGTCATGTAGAGTTTTTGGAGTATAATAATACTTATCAATACTTGAAGATATGTGCAAGTAAGTGTAATGGTGTGTTTGTGGATATATCTTTAATTTCAAAAAAGAATAAAAAATAAGATGATGACAATGAAAATAATAGAATTACAAATTAAGATGAAGAACCAATAAAGATAGATCAAAGTGTGTCTACAGTTGTTAGAATCAATAATGAAGACAATGAAGATAATAAGGATGATGATGATGAGAAATATCAATCTTTGAATAAATAAAAAAAACTTTAAGAAAGAATAAGCTTGCAAGAAACTTTGGAGTACATGAAGGTGAATCTTCATCACGTAAAAGAAAATGTCTTATGAGAGAAAAAAATTGATGAATAATAGAAGAACCACATCTTTTTTTAAGTAAGTAAAGAACATACCAATATTGCAGGCTTTACTGATCAATTGAATTTGTATAATATAATGAAGTAAGAAAAGGCTATGAAAGAAGAATTCAAATTACTCATGGATAATAGAAAATGGCAATTGATTCAACTTCTAGTAAATCAATCTTTAATTGGTTGTAAATAAATATATAGAATCAAAAAGAATGTAATGGTTAATATTATATAATACAAGGCTAGATTGGTTGCCAAAGACTATTCACAAATTATTGGTGTTGATTTCAATGAAACATTTGTTCTTGTGGCCAAATTTACCACAATTAGAATTATTATGGTAATTGGAGCATCAATAGACTTGAAAATACATCAAATGGATGTGAAAATGGCTTTCTTGAATATAAATTTGAAAGAAGATATTTACATGGATCAATCTCAAGAATTTGTTCAAGAAGGCAAATAACATCTTTTTTATAAGTTGAAAAAATCTTTATATGGGCTCAAGTAATCACCAAGAGCATGGTACCAACATATCAATAAATTTTTTGTGAATGAAGGATTTGTAAGAAGTAAGGTTAATCATTCTATATATGTGATGCAATCAAATAGATTCTTATTGATTGTCATCCTTTATGTTGATGATTTGATCATCTTAACCAATACTTTAAAGATGATAAATTGATTGAAAGAAAAGTTAGAAAAAAAATATGAAATGAGTAATTTGGATAAGCTTCACTATTATTTAGCAGTAGAGTTTGTAAGAAATCGTACTAAGAAGACCATTACAATGAATGAAAGCAAGTACATTAAAGAAGTATTGAAATAATTCAATATGTAAGAGTATAAGCCTATTAAAACACCTTTGGAGGCTAATTTAAAGTTGATAAAGTCTACAAATGAGGAATTTGTTGAAGTTGAAAGTGAAATGCAAAGTATTCCATATAAGGCATTAATATGCTCATTTATATATGCAATGGTTGGTACAAGGGTGGATCTTGCATATGTGATGAGTATTGTGAGTAAGCACATATCAAAGGTTGCACCAATCCATTAAACAACCATCAAAAGAATCATAAGGTACTTAAAAGTTAATTTGTACTTTAAATTGTATTTTAGATGTAATAAAATTTCATTGCATAAATTATTATGATGTGAATTGAATTGGAGATGCAAATGATAGAAGGTCAAAAATGAGGTATGTATTCTTTGTTGGAGTAAGAGCTATTTCATGGAATTATAAGAGATAATCAAGAATTGTAAGGTCTAAAATGGAAGTAGAATATATGGCAGTAAGTTATAGTGCAATAGAGGCAAAATGACTAAGACAACTTTTAGATGACATTAGAGTAGTATAATTAGAAGCAACTCTAATAGAGTGTGATAATGAAGGATGTCTTGCTTTTCCAAAGAATCCAAAATATGAAGTAAAATAAATCCCTATCAATTGATAGTCTATTCTAATTCACAATGATTTAATTATTTAAATATTTTAATAATTTTTTATTAGAATTTCATTAAGTTTCTAAAATTTTTTATAACATTTTAATTGTGAATTAAAATAACCCACTCTAATAGGTGATTTATTCTAATGCATAACTACTATTTAACTTGTGAGTAATTATATATATATATATATATATATATATATATATATATTTCACTTCATATTAAAAAAATTAATCTTTTTAATTAATTGAATTCACCTTCAATAATCATAATCAATTATACAAGCCACTCAATAATATAAAATCATACACACTTAAAAGTGAATAATTTTTATAATTTTTTATATATTTTATATTTTATATTTTAATTTTTTTATCTAGTATTAATTATCATCCAAATCTAAATCTCATCTATTTTTTTATTTTTTTATTTTTTTTTAATCTATAAATACTTTTTTGTTCATAAATAAAAATTTATTTACTTTTGATCAATATTTATTTATAAAATTTCATCCATTCAAATCCTAATTCACTAATTATAATCTAATTGACTTTAAAGATTTTAAATCATGCAATCAATTTTTTTTCAATTTAAATTCAAAAAATAATATATGATCTTGCTTACTTCTAAGTTTGTCTTGAATTCTTAAAATTTAACACTCTTGCACTTGATGTAAATCCTTACTTCATGTGCCTTCTTTGATAACCATGATGCATTCTTACTACTACTTTTTTTTTTTTTTTTTTTTTTTTTTTTTTTTTTCTTTCTAATTGATTAAACTAGCTATTGATTAAACTACCATAACAATCTATAGGCCTTCCATGATCAACCTTCTTGAGTGTTGGAAGTTATTGACGCCCTATTTTATTATTCATTTTGGAGAAGGCTATTCAATTATCAACTTAGTCATCTTTACAAATCACACTTTGACACTTCAAAGAACCAAATTACTTGATATTGGCTGCAATTGAGTACTTCCATATTATATTCACTTCTCAAGTGATGTATATTAGAGTACATATGAATCTTCAACCTAACTTGCTTAGTATGAGTTTTGCTTTATTGCAACAAGGAATGGACTATGATTAAAATTCCTTCCTTCAGAATAAGTTGATCTTTATAGAGTTTTATTTATTAGTCGAGCATATGAGTTAGGACTTTGTTATAGAAGGAAGACTATCTTAGTAGTACTCTATTATCTATTAGTTCTATTTACAATGCTCAATTAAAGTCTTCTTTCTTTGAAGAGATCACGCTTTTATAATACATTGTTGTCTTCTAATTTACTTAGAAGACCCAAATTGTTGTTAAAATTATAGTAGATTCTATGGACTTGAAATTACAAGGCTACTCAATGTATTTTGTGGAAGTAGAGATGCCAAAAGAACTACCAGAGATACGACTTAGGTCATGGGTTCTTTTGTTTGTTTTGCTAAATCCAATTTTTTCAATGTTCAAATGAATTTCCACAAGATTTGTTTTACAAAACTCTTATCTTTTTGCTAAAATCCTCAATTGATTGTACTTATATTTTGATCCTCTCAATGCATAATATACTTAGGAAACACAACATTCATAATGATATGACTAGGTCTCTCTATACAATCTGCACACATTTCAAACATAGAAAGTATAAGAGTAACAACTCTATTGTATGTACAACTTGCAAAAAATAAGAATTACTATTTGAGAACATCTTAAGAGCTCCATAGTGTGAGTCATATAATTGATTCACTTGTATTGTTAGTATAAAAATTGTACTTAAGATTCTTAAAAACACCAATCTAGTAAGTTAATGTAGGAATTTGAAAATAAATAACAAAAAATAGAATTTTTAATATAAGACTAGATTCTTGATAGGATTTCTTTGAAGAAGAATTTAAAATAAATAATTATTCTCTAATTTAGCAAATATAGATTTATAATATTTTTTATAATAGATTTATTCCATTAAAATTTATTTTAATTAGAAGTAGAATGAAAACTTGAAGTGGTCAATTTTAAAAAAATTAAAAGAAAATAGAACAAAAGAGGGGGGAAGGAAAAAATAGATAAAAGGAAGGTAGGCAATTAGTAGGAGAGAGTAGGGGGAGAAAATAAAAATAGAAAGAAAAGTAGAGAAAAAAAGAAAAAATTAGAAAAGAAAAGGGAGGAAGGAAAAAATAAAAAATAAAAATGGAAGATGGATTGGAAGTCGAGAGGCTGCTCTCGAATTCCGCCCAAAGCCCGCCATCAACTTTGTCACTCTCCGCATACCACTCGACGGCCATGCAAAGAAGAACTGCCACGTGGAAAAAAAATTACACCAACCGCAGTTACAACACCGCCGCAAGCTACGAGCAGCACCACCAAAAAACAACAAAGGAACGACACTTAAGTCATAAAAAATCACGAACCAGGGATACACCTTCATAGTCGGAATCCTCAGATGCTTACAAAAAATCAATTAAAACAATAGAGATCCAAAAGGCTGCACCACAACACTTCTACGATGCGAAGAAGATCGAAACCAGTTCCGGAATTGTAAAGAGTTTGTGATTTATGAAGAGGGAAAAAATCAAAAACAAGAGAGTGGATCTAGGGAGGCCCAGACCCCTATGGGTTCATGTTGCAGCAATTATTTTTTAAACTAGGGGTTGTCTAGGTTGTGATTGCGGAAGCTCTGCAAGTGCCATTACCTTGCAAATGAGTTGAGTGGTGGCTTATCTTTTTATCTATTGGACTCTATTGCTGCTGTTCTTGTTGTTCTTACAAAGAAGGTGATTGTGCGGCCACATCTTCTATGGCAATGAGGGTTGCCAGTGGCAATTTCTGAATTGCGTCCATGACCTTCTCTTTGGCTACAAAAAGAAATTCCAAAATTATTATTTGTCCTCCATTTTTCTTTCCACCTAGTTCTCGTGCAGTGGTAGTCAGCGGTAGAGTTGCAAATTCTAAAGGCTGCTAGATAATATTGCCATTCCAATCGGCGACGCTGGATTGTTGCGGTGGATCTACAAGGCTACGCTCGTGTCTTGCTAGCAAGACTTCCCTAAAGAAAAAAATTTCTTCCGAACCTAAGGAGCTACAGATTGTAGTTCTTGTCATTCACCTTTCTAGTGCTCTTTTTGCTCCTTCCTCAACTCCCATAGTCGCAACATTATTGACATGGCCATCAATTCTTGATGCTGTTGGTTTCGAGCATGAGATTCTATTTTCCTTAACTTTCACCGACGAGGTGCGACAATTACTTCCGACAACTGACTTTTGGTCTCTTCTTGAGCTATTGGCAACTTCGACCCCTGATTGTTTTGTCCCTTGGCTAATAACCAACTGTTACAAAGCGGTTGAATCCCTGTCGTGTTGCTTTGCGGCAGCAGTCCCATAGAGGTTCACTTCTGATTTTTGTCATCAACGAAGTTGCGGTGTGGTTACGCTTTTTGTGTTTCACTTGCAATTCTCCAATGAAGTTTTTGTGAAGACATTAGATCAAAAGCGGTGGTGGACTTCAAGATCATTAACAAGTAGGAAGGATCCAGTGCAGCTGAAGCCCATTGCATTTATTGTATACTTCTATCAGAGAACCACCTCTTCATGGGTGTGGTTTTAGTATTGTGTTATCTCTCAAGTAGATGTGGTTTTAGTATTGTTGTATGGCTTATATTGTGGATTGTGATTGATTGATGGTGAATTTAATTCATTAAATTGGTTAACTTTTCTTAATAAGAAGTAGAAAGAATTTTTTATTTAATAATTCATAAGTTAATTAATAGTTATAAATTTGATGAAATCACCTGCTAAGGTGGTTTATTTTATTTCACAATTGATATGTTATTAAGTTTCTTAGACATTAAATCAAATGTTAATCAATAATTATTAGAATATTTAGATAATTAAATTATTATGAATTAGAATAAGCTTCCAACTCGTGGGTGTTTATTTTACTTCACATTGTACAAAAGACAAAAATCAAGAGCTTTTCTCAAAATAAACTCAATCCTGGCATCTTAAATCCTCTCTTCTAAATGCTCTTTATATCAATTGAAGATTCAATATCAGATTGAAATTTATAGATTGGTGTCTTATTTTTTTAAAATTTAATTATTATTACTATTATTATTATTATTATTTTCTATCCTTGCTATTACTCATCTTCTATTTTCACTTCTCCTTTGAAAGTGGAATATTAGTTCCTAAATGTGAAGTAGAAGGCCATGCTTCTTGCCTCATGTTGCTTGCTAGTCCGTCTCTTGGAGCAGTCTTTCTACAACTTCAAGCCTTTTTTTTGTTAGTTAGCTCATCTACCTCTTCTTTTTCACTACTTTTGTTCTTCTTGACCTCCATTGATGCATCATAGGATTTCTTTTCACTACACTCACTTATCAAATAGGCCATGATAGTGATTATATCAATTGGATTATTCCATTTAGTTGATCTTTTGATAACTTGTGCTCTTCTCACCATTACTATTCTAAATATATGTGTAGAAGTTTGCATCTTGATGTGCTCATCTTCAATGGCAAAAGTCTCTACTTCTTTATTACATGAAGAGTTGTTTCTTTTTAATCTATGCTTCATTAATTCTTCATATTATCTTTCCTAATATTAGTTTCTAGATGCTCATCCATTGCAATATCTCTAATTATGTCTTCTTTAAAAATAATAATATCACTCTTCATAATATTTGCATATGATGCACAATCATTACGTTTGTGATATAGATCATTACATCAAATGTACATCATCACAAATCCCTTTGATTTATTAGTCAATTGTAAAGTGCCTAATATTATGTTTTTTTTCAAAGCATTTGTTTCTACCTTCAACTCTCTTATATCCCTCATCAATTCTTCAATAATGTCTTTATCTAAAAAAATAGTTTTTGAAAAGCTTGATAGAATAGAAGCAAACAAAGTTGTTGTAAGAGCCTTCATAGCTATCATTGATGTTATTTCCATTCTTTTTGCTAATCCTTTAGCCTTTATATGGTATTGCTCAGCAATGAGGCTCACTACTTCTTTCAACCTTCTCTAATTGATAGTAAATCTACCTTCTGCCATCTCATCTTAAAAAACGAGAAGCAATCTATTTTTTAGTACCTCATTTATAACTAGCACAAACAACTCTGATTTCTTCATTTCTAAAAGGTACTTTTCAAATAATAGGAATTGTCCAAATTTTTCCTCAAATTCTTTTAGTAGTTTGTTTGGTCCCATATGTTTATTTGATTGTTGCTCCATCCAATCAAAAAAATCTTTTTTGAACATCTTTTTAGTATCTTCATTAAAATATTTATATTTCAATCTCTTCTAAAATCTAGCTCATAAGTTCACATGGATGCTCTCATATAGTTTTTTTTTGTCATTTCTTTGATTTTTGGATAATTTTTTTTAATCATCTTGTCTTTTAGAATTTGATAGATTTTCATTTTATAAATATAGACCTTCAAAAATCTAGTCATATTCTTCTCATCAAACCTATCTATTATATTAATAAAATTCCTTAAGGCTTAAGTGGCTTCTTGTCTATTTGTATTGACAACTTGTTGGCTCATGAACATTTGTATAGTCCTTAAAAATTCTTCTACAAGGTTTTGAACACCTCTTTTATTTAAGCTTCTATGCTTTGTATCTCCCATCTTATTTTGATTAACCTAGTAGTCCTAAAGCTTCTCTGAGTAGAAGCATCAATTATCATAGAAAAAAAATTTTGTTTTAGAAAAACACAAGATTTTTGGTTGTAACTAGATATGATAAAACATTGTCTTTCATTCAAATAAATTCTACTGTATCATAATTTTTTGAAATAGAACCTACAATAAGTTTTTTAAAAAATATCTTTATATTTACTATACATATCAAATCTTGCTCTTTAAAATACTACTTATTACATTCTATAGGCATTCAAAATTACTGCTTATAGAATTCATGGCAGCTGATCCATCCTTGACTCAAGTAAATACCATAACTCTACATTATCTTAGAATAGGGTGTGTGATATCTCTTTAGAAAGCTACTTATTTATATTATATATGCATCAAAGATTATTTTATAAATAATTATATAAAAAACTTTATAAATAACCAAAGTTATTGTATATATTAACTTTTAATAATATATGAGAGATGACAAACTTTCTTATTCAATATGATACCATAGCTCCATAATTCATTAGATTTGAGCATGTGATGGCTTTTTAGAAAGCTTCTCAATTCATATATCTAGACACTAAATTTCTATTTTTAATATTTTTTATAATATACTTTATGAACAAACAAAGTAATAGATCAAATTAATATAAAGAAATTGACTTTTTTTTTATTTAAAAATATATCATAGCTTTATATTAATTCTTTTTAGAATAAATGAAGAATTTTTGAAAAGCTTATAAAAAAACAAACTTATATCTCTTTTACTTTAATACCTTACTATTCCATCTTAAGTTCATACCAACCTATTTTGACTTATTATTTAAAGATAAAATATCAATATATATATATATATATATATATATATATATATATATATTTTTAAATAAAATTTCTTAAATTAAACTATCTAGAAATTAACTTATAAATTAAAAAAAAATTGAAAGATAAAAAATATTAATAAAAGTAAAGATTGAAGTCCAATAAAATTTAAGACAAGAAAAGTAAAATATATATAGCATTAGATACCAAATCACAAATTTAGTTAGTTGGTTAAATTCATGCGGCTTGAATTGATTGGAATTTGATTTTTTTTTTGGATTTATTGATTGATATAGATGATATGTGGCTTGGAACTCGTAGTATGAATAAAAAGCAAGAAAAAAAATAGTCAACTAGTTCCTTATTTCTAATGTTGTGACAAGATGCAATTCACCTAAAATGTTTGGTTATAACTACAATCTTGTTTTTCACCACTTCATTCTTTTGATTTCTTCCATCTCTTTTTTCTATTATTTTATTTTATTTTATTATTTTATTTTATTTTATTTATTATAAATCAAATTTTTATAATATTTTATATTAATTTTATATATTATGCCACTTCCTAGCATGATAACATGTGATACATAGAAAGACTCTACTTGGCTATAATAGGTCTATGAAAGTAGTAGTGGCTCTAGTTGAGTCATTGATTAGTGAAAGTAATCACCATGATTTGGCATCATATTGGAAATTATAGGATTTAACAACAAGTTAAAAATCATAGAATTTTATGATTTTCTATGATTTTCAACTTATTATTAATAATAGGATTATAAAAAAGTCAAACATAAATTAAAAATAATAAGATTTTGATAATAGATTGGATAATTAATAATAAAAAATAAACTTGTCATTATAAAAAAAATAAAAATACTATTAATAGAAGTAGAGTCAACTATAATAAAAGAATTTAATCTTTTATAAGATAAAAAAAAACTAGTAGTTATCAAGGATAAGAATTTAAAGAAGATATGTAAATAAGTAAAATATATATCATAGAAAGATGAAAAAATAGAAATAAGAAAGTGTATACATTCAAGAAGAAATCGGAATGACTATTATCAAAGATTAAAAAAGTGAAGACTCTTAAAACTAGATTAGAAGCAAAAAAAAAATTGACAAGAAGAAAGCAGACTTTATTCTTCCTTCTATATATACTATCTAATTAAGAACTATGTAGTGACGTTCTATAAGACTTGAGATATGTATTTAATTTGTGAGACACATGTCTTAACTTACAAGACAAGTTTCCTACATGAGCACCACATAGTTAGGTTGTATCACAAGCTATATATATATATATATATATATATATATATTCAATATATGGTTAATTTATTAGCGAAGTGTTCAATCTAAGAATCACATTTAGACATGTATAAAGATGAAACTATATCTATAAAGCTTTTAAGAAGCTTATCTATAAGATATTATCAAATTAATTTATTTTTATCTATTTATAATATTTAAATAATTATTGGAGTAAATAAGAATGTCCTTGATATTATCTCTTCTTCTAAAGACAAGTTCTATAAAGAGTAGTGATTACATGTTGATGAAGTTCAAGATGTAAAAAATTATATTTGCAACACACTTTGATCTTTGTTTCTTTTGAAGGTAGTTGATAGGACCTTTCAGCCATCAATAATGTTTTATTTTAGGATGGAAAAACCACCTTGATATTTGATTGTTATTGAGGCTTTTGTAACTTCCTTCAAAAAAAATATTAATTATATCATTAGGATTATGATATCAAATGTATTATATCTTGCTATTTATTTGGAGAATATGTCACTTTTAAAGGTCTTCATCTTGATTATATCATTTTGAAGGTTGTGACAGCTACAATGTCTTATTTGATAAGTCTACAAATAATAGTTTTTGAATTGAATTTGCTGGTTGTTGATTCTCTATCTTCTTAGTATTACAAATATAAAGAATTTATAATAAAGGATAGAAGATGTAATGAAATCTTTATTGAATATCTTTTTTTTTATAGAAATTAGTTTAATTCTTCATCTTGGTTTTGATGGATGTTTTTGATAAAAGACTTTGAATTTTTCTTTTGCATTTACAAGATTCTTTGTTGATTATCATGTCAATTTATTAATATCCTATTCATGCTAATAAATAAGATATTCCAACCTAAGTTTTTGCTGCCTTAAATCTAAGACTTCTTCTATCTCAAATACTTAATTATTATTCACTTATATAGGAAGTAGTGGCATTTATTTTTAATTTTTTTTTTGAAATATTTATTATTTTATATGGCTCAAAAAAAATATATATGAAATATAGGATGGATCTTTATAAACTTCAATAGATATAACCAATATGCAATTGAATTAATTTATTCACTTATAAAAAATAGTCCAAGTCTATAATAATCCAACTTGTCACAAGAGCAAATTATCTTGATATTATGAAAAAATAACCATATCTTATTGCAAATGTGGAATTGAAGTTGTTCCTTGTGATAGACATCTACATTGATATTTTGTTATTCTTAAACTTTTTTTAATTTTATCTTTATTATTATATGTAATTTAGATAAATAATTCACCAAATCTTTCATCACATGATTATCAACTTTGAAAAGTCAAAAACATTAAATTATAGATAATAAACATAATTAGAAAAAATATTTATTGAATAAATGAGTGTATTATATTATTATAAGAAAACTCTATCAATGGCAATAGAGTTGTCCAATCATCTTATTCATAGTTAATAGTACATCTCAAATATTACTTCAAAACTTGATTTATGTGCTTTATTTGTCTATTAACTTGAAGATAGAAAGATAAAAATAGTTTTATGTCCATCTTCAAAATCTTGATACAAATTGAGTCATCCTATCCAAAATAATATCCTTGGATAATCTATGATAACAATAGATGTTGTCAAAAAAAAAATTAGTTGTTTCTTTACTTGTCATAGATTTTAGATGTAGAACAAAATGTGCCATTTTGATGAAACAATCTACTATCACAAATATAGAGTCATAAAAACTTGAGATTCAATGATTCATGATAAAATCCATAGATATAGAAGATAATGGTTGTTTTAGAATAAGTAATAGCTGAAAAGTTTTATAAGATTGATGACAAGGAATTTTTGATTTTGAACAAACATCATATGATTATACAAAGTCCTTAACTTCCTTCCATATGTGAGGCCACTAATTTTTTTTAAATATTAGCTCCAAAGTTTTAATATATCAAAAATATCTTATTATTGGAAAGTCATGATGAGCTTGAAAAATACATAATTATAATTTATTTTTTAAATATATAAGCATCTTTAAAATAAAATAGATTGTACTTAAATTCAAACTTGGAGGTATCATGAGATTTTAAAGAATCATCTTTAATATAACAAACAAGAAGAACAAAGGCCATACTTAATTGAACCTGCTTAAGAAAAGTTGAATCAATGATTTGAGTTGATTTCATTACTTGAAGATAAAATTATTTTAGCTACAAGAGAATAATTTATTATTGATTAAAAATTAAATTTCTTTCTTTTGATATAAGATAAGAATGTCTAAAAAGAGTATTTGATAAATTTTATTATTTTCTTAGGTAATAAGTAATCTTGAAATGAAATCTTGATAAGAACATGTTCCAAGGGACTTAATAACGATTCAAAATACATATTGACATGAAATACTTAAGATTCTTATGATTCATATTTATAGTAATTGGATTAAAAATTCCTTCTAAATAATGATTTTATTTTAAAAATAAATCCATAATTACAAAGAATTCTTTGTCATTGATTTTATAGTTGATTTTGGCTATTGAAAATTTCTTGGAATAGAAAACTATTAGGTGAAGTTTTTTATGTGATCTCATTTATAATAATATGGCACCTATAAAAAAGTCGAATATATTTATTTTTATAAAGAATGCTTTAAAAAAATTGATACAATATAAGATTGGTGCTGATATTAAAATTATCTTTAAAGCTTCAAAAAATAATTCAACTACTTTGCTTTAGTTTAGTTTATCTTTATATATTAGACATATCAGTGGATCTATAATTTAAAAAAAGTTCTTCATTAAGATCTAATAATAATTGACAAATCTTAAAAAATATTAAATATTTATTATTGTTTTTAGAATCTTCTAATCTATGATAATCTATATCTTTTTAAGATCCATTATAAGACCATCATTTAAAATGATATATCTTAAGAAGTCAACTTGAATAGTATAAAATATATACTTTTTTATCTTGGCGTATAGTCTTCTATCTCTAAGTTTTTGTAATATGCAACAAACATAAAGTTTATGTTTTCTAAGGCTCTTAGAATAGATTAAAATATATTTTTTAGATAATAGACAACAAAATTATCTAAAAACTTTTAAAAGACATTATTTTTAAGATGTGGAAAGCTATTGACATATTTATAAGTCCAAAAATTATTATATTGTATTCAAAATGTCCATACTTCGTTCAAAATGCAATCTTCTATTCATCCCTTTCTTTGATGCATATCAAATTATATGCTTCTTACAGATCTATTTTGATATAGATCTTAATTTAATGCAATTAATTAAAAAATCTTAATATTAAGAATAGAAGGTATATATTTTTGATGGTAATCTTATTAAATCATTAATAATACATACAAATTTGTAAAGATCCATCTTTTTTCTTCATAAATAAGATTAAAGCTCTTACTAGTAATTTTAAATGACATATGAAATTCTTGGCCAAATTCCAATTAATGTATTTCTTGTGTTTAACTAACTCATTTTACAATAAATTATAGATTGGTCTAAATGACAATTGAGCTCCTTCTTGAAGATCAATTGAAAAATCATAGAAGCAATATTTTAGCAATGTATCCAAATTTTGTTTTTCAAAAACATCTTAATAATTTTAATATTGGCTTGAAATGCAACTTTAAGTCTTTTTACCATTAAAAATAGATGTCGCAGATATAATACAAGGTGATGTTTCTTTTGTAGCATTCAAAAAATCTCTTGTATCTATAAATAAAGATTTGATTATATTAGACTTGTGAATTTCTACTTTTTTAACAACATTTTTAATTATAATTTCAAAAAAATTAAGACTACAAGAAATCTAATGTATTTAGGAATTATACTTTTTTAACCATCATAAATCCAAAATAATTGAATTAGAGGGAGGTGTAATGATATGAAATATTACAAAGCTATTATGTCTTTTAATAAATTTTTAATCTAAAAAATAAATTGAAGCTCATAAATCTAGTAAGACAAAGATTTTGTGATGTTTAAGTCTTGAACTAACATCTATTGTAAAACAAGTAGAGGATTATAGAAAGAGAATAGGACCTTTATTAGATATTATATAAGATTCCAACTACATGATATTGTATTATTTAAAGTCTTGCTTGAAAATACACCAAACACTTTGCTGTGGAAGGTACAAGAAATTTATAACAATAAATCATAATAATTCTAATAGAATCATATATAAATTATAATTAAAGCTTAAAAAATATAATAAAATATTCATTAAGTTCAATTAAATTTTTAAATAAATTATAAATAAATTACAAAGAAATCCTACAGAACTTCTAAAGAAGTAATAAAAAATAATAAAAAACCTAAAAAAATCTAAAAGAAATAAAAAATAATATTTAAATAAATAAAAAATAAATCTACAAAAAACTTATAGAAATCCTTATAAACCCTTAAAGAAATTTTTAAAAAATCCTAATCAATTTTTAAACAAATCCTAATTGAATCCTAATTAATTCAAACCAATCTTAGAATAGTCTTAAAATCTCAATATCTATTGGTTAAACCATTGATTTTGCTTAAAATTTTATATATCTCTCAATTTTTTAGTTAACAATAAGTACAACAAATATGAAGAAAATAAAACATATAAAATAGGAAAAAAAATCAAAATCCACTCACGTATTGGCTAGCCTCCACCTTTGATCTTAATGTTGATCTTCTATAAACAATAATTTTTAATTAAATTATTAACTTACTCTCAAATTTCACATAAATTTTAGAAGTCAAGTTGATTATTAGCTCTAATAAAAATCATCTCAATACAATAGGCAAATTAATGCAAAACTTAAATAATCTTATTGGACCTAAAAATCCAATTTTTGAGATCCTAACTCACTTCAACTTCAATAATTTCTAATCTAATAATCCAATTAAGCTCAAATTTACAACATATGTTAAGCACAAAAATACTCTCAATTCTATAAAATTTCACTTGTAGATCCATTACAAAATTTATAAAATTATGTAAATTATAAATCCTATTTTATTTCACAAAATCCAAAGTCATCCAAAATAATGCTAATTTATAAAACTCTTACAAAGTAATTAAAAATTTAAATCACTTAAAATCAATGCTTTAAAAAAATCTTATAAAGTCTTTTTTCAAATTCCACTCTTCAATTTGCAAAAGAATCCTAGAGCCATTGTAGGTGTACAATTTCATGCCTCAAGGTCTGATTTCAACCTAGATTGACAATTAGTCCTCTCTAGGTATCAATTTTTGTCTTCTTGAAGTAATTTTTGCTACAATAAACTCTTAACTTCTTCTTATAAATACTTATATTTTATATTTTTTTAATCTACCTTGTTTTGCTTTATTTATAGTCCTACAAAATAAATAGAAGCTCGTTTTATAAAAAGGTAATATTTATACTTTTAGTTTACTATTCTTTGACTATTATTTATATTTCTAAGATAATATGTTATAATATTTTAAAATAAGATCTTCTAAAATATAATATTTTCTTCACACTTTCACCTATTAGCCATGTTACATCACAATAGTCCCTTTTGTAGGTAGACAAATTTGTTGTTAGACATATTATCTTTTTTTGACAACCATATTCTTCATTTTATGGTTGTATTGCTTCTTTGGACAATGTTAAGTAGTATGCCTAGGTTCTCTATAATACAAGCACAATTCTTCTTGTTGACAACAAATCTTTTCTTGCTCAATAAGATATTTAAAATGTATTATGTCAATTTGCATATCTTCTACTTTTGCATGTATGTGCTGAAAAGACATTGGTATTGTTATTGAGTTGTAAAAATGTGAGGCCTATTTGAATAGCTATGAGATTAAAATTCAAAAACTTGATTGTCACACTTCACATCAAAATCAATTGCTTGACTCAATGTTTGAGGGTTTAATAAGTTGAACTTTCAATTTCTTTACTTCATATTATCATCCATTGAAAAATTGACTAATAAATGTAGTATTATTCTACTTGATATCAATTACAAATTATCAAAATTAAAAAGCATATAACATTATTAATTGATTATTTTATTAAAAAATATGAATCTTGTTGGTTGCAACATAAATTACATCATATAAATCACATAATTGACTCACTATTTATTTTAATACAAAAGACATTTATAGAGTCTAAAGTTACTAATTTAAAGAGTTAATATAAGAATTTTGAGTTAAATAGAAACTAATAGATTGTCAATGGCTAGAATAGATCTCTTATAGATTTTTAGAAAAAAAATTCTAAAATAGATAGTCTCTCTTTAATTTAGCTACTATGAATCTCAATTTGATAGTAGTTGTTTTTATTGTCATTAAAATATTTAAATTAGATTAGAAAGAGACGTGGAATCTTTGATTCAAAACATTCAACAAGAGCAAAAGAAAGAAAAGAATGAAGAGGTAGAAGGACAAGAAGAGAAAGGTAGGAGAGATGATGAGGAAAAAAAAACAAAAAACAAAAAAATGAAAAGAAAAGAAAGAAAAAACAACAAAAGCTCTTCTGTATCAGCCTGATGGATGCCGGCCGGATTTTTTGGAGGACCACAGAGATTTGGGTAGTTCTGGACCCCAGCTGCATTCATTTGGACTCTTCTTCAATTTTTTCTACATACCTCAGATGGGGCTCTGGAATTGACGGATAGGCAGCCGGTGGTTGTTCTTGTTTTTTCCTGTCTACGGTGTTTTTGCGAGGTCGTTGGTGCGTTGTTGCGTCCGTGTGGTGTATGTGTTGAGTGTATTTTCTTTTGTTCTTTTTTCTACGTTGTTAGAAACCTCCAACGTAAGCGGATTGTGGCGGCATTATTCCGACTGTGGTTGTTGCACCATTGAACTTTCGAGGAGTGTCAACGTCCTTTTCCTTTCTCTTGAGTTGGTGTTCAAGAGCAGTGATCTGAAATCGCACCATTGTTCTACTAGTTGTTTGGCAATGGAGCGTTGGCGCTGGGGTGCGGTAGTGCTGCAGTGGGAGATTAACAAAAATACTCCAAATTTGTGCAATTCTTCTTTCATGTGGTTGGGTTGACGACCGTCCACTAGGTTCTTCTTCTTGGCCATTGCGGCCCAACGACCATTGCTACGAATTCTTGCCATTAGCTACCATCGGCACGTCAGAGATCTCGATAGGCTGGAATGTTGAATTATCCCTGAAAAGTGAAGAAATACAGTAGGAAGGAGTTTATGACCAAGGTTTTGAAAGTTCAGTGGCTATGAGAAGAAGGCTTTATTTATACATTCTATCATCCAGCGTTTTGAAGATTTAGGAATTCCACGAAGACGAGCTCGGAGTTGGGCTCCTTTTCACGGACCTAGCAGCTAAAATCTATGCAGAACCCTCACAAATTCCATAAATCTATTCATGATACACGATTTCTCTTCTGCTCTTGTATGCGTGTATGATTCCAGCTGTTGTGGTATGATTTCAAACAAGAGTTACTTAATCTCGTGCAGTTTTTGGATAATTTTATCAAGAGGTGGTGGTGAAGAAGAAGAGAGCCCAGTGCTGGTTGCGAGCCCTGGGGTTGTGAAGAGCCCGGATACCTAGGTTGGGTTGCGAGCTTGTGGTTTTTAATGGTTATTGCTTCTTGAGTTAAAGCAAGCTGATCCCTTCTACCTAACTACATTCTATGTGAGGTGGAGTGTTTCACGAGACGCAATTATACAGATGAGACTTCTGAAATCGGAGTCTCTGGCTTCGGAGCTTCACATCTGTGGAAGTGTGATGATCAACTGTGTCACCAAGCCAAGCAACGAGCTCCAACATTCTCTTCCTCATCAGCCTTCTTGGATCATAAAGGAAGAAAGCAATCGATGTTCTAATTTGATATAGTCAATGTTTGCAGTTGAAGCATCAATATTTTACGTCCAGTCAACTTGTGATTGAATGTGACCAGAAGCGAAGGAGGATCTGGAGCACACATCGACGTCAATGTGGAATCAAATACAGAAAATTGTTTCATAAGATCCGGTTGGAGCACATCAAAGGCGCACGCAAGTTGTCTTTGCAATGACAAGCATATCGCTTATGAATTAGAGCCTTGCAAAAAAAAATTGTGTCATTACAAGGAATGGATTATCAAGTTGAGATTATTGGAACCATAGCAAGGAAAGTTTGAACATTAGAATGTTTAGGTAGATTAGATCATTGAATTTCAGTAGTAGAGCCACTATAGCTGGGAAAAAGTACCGGGAGGTGAGTTTTAAAGAGTGGCTGAAGCAATCAATTGAGGAGGTTTTGCCTCGGAGAGTGTAGCTAATGTAGCTAATGTGAAGAGGACGTCATCCAATATTGCAAGTATACTGCTTCACGTGGACACTGTTCAGACGACTTTCAACTCCAAGTGAAGTCATCGTTGGAAGACCTTGTCAATCCGCCATCTGCTTCCAGGGAGAAAGGAGAGGCATTCGACGACCCATATGCACTGCCGGAGTGAAGATCTAGTGCTAGTCAAATTGTGGTGCTTTTCAACCTCGTCTCGACTTGTCATTAGCCCTCATTTTGTAAAACATTCGAATTAAGTTGCGTGTGAACCAACCATTATATCGAATTATGATGATCAATTTAAATTGAATTGGATGAATTAGGGTTTGAAGTGGATGATAAATTATGGATGAAGGTTGATTGAAATTGGATGAATTTTCATTTGTAAATGAGAAGTTATATGTGGATGAAAATTTATTCATGGATGGAAATTTATCTTGGATGACTTTTGAATTTTGGGTGATAAATAATACTAGATAAAAATAAAAATTATATAGGCTTGAATTAAAT
Source organism: Physcomitrium patens (assembly GCF_059467195.1). Taxonomy (NCBI): domain Eukaryota; kingdom Viridiplantae; phylum Streptophyta; class Bryopsida; order Funariales; family Funariaceae; genus Physcomitrium; species Physcomitrium patens. The sequence continues at coordinate 13,083,007 of NC_143429.1, read as the reverse complement.
CATATAAAAAATTATCTTCAAAGCATGTATTTTTGTTGAGTTATTTGAGTGTCTTCTATTATTTTTGTGGTGTGTGAGTGGTTATTTATCACTTAAGAGTATTAAGAATTTAAGACAAAGTAAAAGACAACTTAATTAATTAAAATGGAATCCACTTAATAATTGTAAGTTAGAATGGACTTCCAATTAGTATAGGTTAAATTTACTTCACACATCATGTTTTTTTATTCATAGATCAAAATTCCATCAAAAAAGCCTCTAAATTATCCAATATTGAATCTCATCATTTTAAAAAAGATAAAAACTATGATAATGCACAACTTGAAAGTAGTCTTCTAATAAACTTGACTTGTGATCCTAGAATTAGATAGCTTTGGAATTGAAGTTCAATTACCAATTGTACTTGATTGATAAATCCTTGAACTTTGATCTTATACCATCAAACTTCTTGGGCAAGGCAACTCTTGGTTTTTAAATACTTGAATGGTATTCTACAACAAAAGAAGTAATATGAGTTAGTGCAGATATTGAAGTAGTTCCAATTATCTCTATATCTTCACTTCCTTCCAATCTTATTGCTCTTTGTGGTTGCAAATTGAATTGATGCATTGTAAGTATTAATTCCTTCAATACCTCTTACATTTGTGCCATTTTACTCTTCATTTTAACAAGCTCTTCTATGATAACACTAGAAAAAAAATATATCTAATATTACTTAAGACAAGTAGAAGTGAGGATTTAATAACAATAAAATTTTTAAGAATAATATCAGCCTAGAAATGAATAATCTACAACTTTTAATATGCTTATGTCTTATTAAGAAAAAGGAATAATCTATTCTTAATAAAAATAAAAATAAAATTCTAATATTGTAAGTATATTCTTGTCAATTTTTTTAAAGATAAGAACTTAAAGAAGATATGTAAACAAATAAGATATGTATCAAAGAGAGATAATAAAATAAAAATAGGAAAGTATTTATATTTAAGAAGGAACTAGAATTATATTATTTACATTAAATATAAGATATTTTCAAATTAATCTACTTTAATTTACTTCTACCTATTTATAATATCTAGATAATTATTGAAATAAATATTTTTGTTTGTGAAAATGGTTACATATTAAATTTCAATTGTGAAGAAGAAATGGTTTAGGTTTATTGAGCTAGAAAAGAAATGCAAAGATTTTTTGGTATTATACATACCATTCAATTAAATAACTTTATCATCAAATTGGAAGCTTAGTATAATGGTCAAGCTGAGAGCAAAATAAAAATTAATCCTAATAACATGTAATAAGCATTTTTTTTAATATTTGGAAGGTGCTCTAATATACAATTATTCAAAAATTTGATGTCTATTACAAAGCAAAAATTGAGGCATTTAAAGATTATTGGGCACCAAATTTTAAGAATATATTTGAAGAACTAATAAAAATTGACAATTAAAGAGATGGTGGTGGTGTTTTATCAATTGAAAAAAATATGGATCTTAGAATAAAGATTGAAGATAGGAAAAGCTCAATGAGAGATAAATTTAAAATCAAAGTGGATGAAAAATAATAACTTTTATTTAACCATATTTTGAGTTTCTTTAAGGTTCTTTAATTGAACTAACAAAGCTAGAGATTGGATAAGATGTTGGAGCTCCAACAATTTTAGTTGAAGAAAAAAGAGATCTATTGTAATGTTTATCATTGGCTCATAAAGTTGATAGAAAATACTAAAAAAGTCATAGTTGTGTAGGCAATCAATTACTTGTATAATATCTTAGATTTTAAGCTCAATGATTTGATTAAAGCTAAAATGTTGAATTTGCCTTTTAGCAATTCATCTACTTTGAAATATATCTTTTTGGCTACAAATTCTATTCCTATTATTTTGACAAGGAAAAA